>NW_019386507.1:0-42273 GCF_000671375.1 Centruroides sculpturatus | reverse complement strand
ATATATAATACTGTACAGACGATAGTAAACTCAATTTACCCGCCTAAACTCTCCGTAGCGTGGCGCTGGACGGCGGAAAGTAGTTTGGCTGCCCGATGACGTTTTACCGAATTATAGGAGTTTTTTTACCATGTTTGTACGGACACCGTCGCAATTTTTTCGCCGTCATATAAGAATCCGAACTATAGGAACCCGTGTTATAGGGGGATCGACTGTTTATCAAATTATTCAAACTTCAAGACACCATTAAAAATAAAAATTGCATTATAGTGAACATTTTTTTTAGTTAACTGTATAAGTTGGCGACCCCACAGAAAGACCGTCGCGACCCTCTTCTGGGTCGCGACCCATAGGTTGGGAACCCGTGCCTTAGACCATCCCGACAGTAGGGAATAAAATCCCCCCAATCTGCATTCTTATATTACCCACAAATATTAACTTTTCTTCACAGTTTTATTTTCAAGTGCTAAGATGCATTGCAAAAATATAAGGTCACCCCAATTTTTTGGAATAATACATTTTTATTACACTTAAACAAAAATTTTGTGACAAGAATAAATGTAAAAGAATTACTTATTCTATTTACAATCAAAAATAAAAATGAAAATATAAATTTTCTATTCAAAAATAATGGTGTTGCAAAAATATAAGGCCAGTAGCATTTAATAGCAAGTGAAACCACCATTTCTCAAAATAATCTTGTAATCCTATCTTACATAGAGTTTACAAGATTTTGCAGCATATTTAAATCAATTTTTTTCCTATGCAATTACAATTGCAGTTTTGAGTTGTTCAATTCTGTAGTATTTTCTCCTGCATACATATTCGTAGCTATTAGACTCCATAGATTTTCTACAGCGGTTCAAATCATGGGAATAGGCAGGCCAATTCATGACCTGAATGCCATTATCCAGTAGCCATTGATAATGCACCAATCCATAATGCAAATTCATTTATCTTGTTGCAGTTGCCAGAATGGACTACCTTTTTTTCTCCAGATGGCAGAAGATATATATCCAACAGGTTTTGATACCCAACTATGTTCATTTAGCTATTTATGAATGCTAAATTGATTTTTTCGGATCATCCAAAACTTGTCCAGATCATGACTAAGTGCCTCCTTGCTGACACTTAGTAAATAAAAACTCTTCTTTCCTAAATTGTGCCAATAAAATTACCAACTGTTGGGACCGTCCAAATTGAACTTTTTTTTTTTATCAGTCCAAATAACTTTACGTTATTTTGAAGTCCATGAGTCTTTGGCCCATATCAGTTTTTTTTTGTTGTTGTTTTAGATATGGTGCTATTTTTATACACTAGATGCTTTGTTGATTTTACCATCTGGAAAAATGGATTTGGGAACTAGCATCAGGTCTTTGTGCTATTCCACCTAAAGATGATTCAAAAAGTTGGGGTAGCCTTATATTTTTGAAATAGACCTTAGGTCTGAAGTATATTCATATTTTGTTTCTACAATGATAGTGTCAAAATGTCTCATGAACTGAACTTTGCTAAAGTTCATGTTGTAGTTTTGCAAGATTGTTTATTGAATGAGAAATTTCTATTATATTTACATATTACATATTCTCGTGTATTTATCACCTTTCATAAACATCAGATGTAATCTATATATATAAAAATGAATGTATGGCTGTCTGTCCTTCATGCATTACTACACCATTTATCCGATTGCCATGAAACTTTGGGAAGTTGTTTAATACACTCCTGCGAAGGTTTCTGGTATAGTACATTTATCCTACGATAGATGGCGTGCATGTATATGAGCATTTCATCATGGTTAGGAGTTGAAACATGAAATTTGGTACACAGGGTACGTCATGAGAACACACTAACAAGGGATTTTTAACCCCCTGCAGGAAAGGGATAGGATTAAGGCTTCAACAATGGAAGTGTTAAGAGAAAGCAACATGCAAGATTTACAGGCACATATGCGGTTTTTTGCGTTAAATCAAACATAATTTTAGACCCATCTAAAAATTTTCTAATTAGTCTGGAAATGGGAACCTAATTCTTGCATTCTGTGAAAACGGGTAAGATTGGCTGTAATATAATAATCTTAATCTTTGCTATTGTTACTTTTTGCTCAAGCAACGCCGGGCTTATCTGCTAGTATCCTATAAACATAGATGTTTTTCATATGCTTCCAAAAATTTTGTTTCCTGAAGTCAACTTTCCATTCATTTTTTGATCTTGAAAAGAATTTGTGTTCAATTACCATATTTTTACAGATTGTCTGGCATGTCAGTCTATCTGGGGAGACCATGAAATCAGATCTTTCCATATTGTAAAACCAATATACTGGTTTATCCCTGGGGAATGCTGATATGCCTGTTTTAAGTGAAGTTATACATCCCTCTGAATGTGAAAAAAAAACAAAGTGAATAACATTGTGTTTTTATTCTAAAATTGTGAAACTGTCAGCATTACATCAAGAACTATAGTTGTGTGTTTAATTTTTTCATTTTGTCTTCTTTCTAAGGATGTAAAATATTTGTGGAATGCTGAAAGTACTTTGTTTATTTTATTATAATTTGATCTAAAAATGCAAAATAAACACATCAAATTTTAGAAACTTGTAAATTACCTCAACATACACTGATTAACATCTGTTTTGTGTGAAATTTGAGAGGAAGATGTTATCTTTCAATGTCAAGGTAGATGGTCAATGTAGCCCCCACTAACTAACTATCAGGGATGGAGAATCAGGAGTTGAAGAGTTTAATCTTTTTATGGGAGTTATGTATTTTTCCACCAACTTCCCATTTCTGCTTACTACTACTACTACTACTACTACTACTACTACTACTACTACTACTACTAATGTCAATAATCTACTAATTGTTTTATTGTCCTGTAAATGAAAGTTCTTTCTGGTTGTCAGTCAGTCAAATTACAATGTTATTATTTTACTATACTGGGAAGAATGTTTTCTTTAACAACTACTTTTATTAGATCTGATTAATTTTATTTTCTAGTTGCAGTTTAACTGGCATGCTGGTTTCCCTGGTTACATATGGCATGCTAGTCAATCCATGAAAATACAATATCAATCACATGACAATATGTATCTGGTAATAATTAATACTAAAAATACAATTTCCAGCAGCAAAATTTTCACATGCCCAGTTTAATTAACCTGATAGTTCATGTTCATATATGCAATGTTTACTGGCATCAGTGTGTGATTTATCACTGGCATAACAAAAAAGTTTGAATTTTTCAACTTTTTTATTTTTGCATGTAATTAATGTCACTAATGCACCAGTACATGTTTGTGTTAAATTTTTTTACTGGCATACCAAAAGTCTCTTGCACCAGTAAATCCATACACATGAAACCTGACATTACAGCAAATTTTAGATTAATTATTTCTGATATTAGTCTATAATGTATACCAAAAATATTAGAATTTAAAAATTTATATCACTTTGTTGTTATATTAGAGGCTTGGTCCTTAGTACAATATATTTCAATCAACATAGTTAAATTTTAAAACATTTTGTCTTTAGAAACATTGTGTTTGCTAAGCAAAATTATAAATTAAAATCTCATAATTTGTATGTACTGGGTGAGTCAAAATTATGTAAACCATCTTGGGTGAGTCAAAATTATGTGAACCATCTTGGGTGAGTCAAAATTATGTGAACACTATTTGAGAGAAAGCATTTACTCAAAGTTTGTGTTATACAGAATCTCAACCTGACCACCAGCATGATTAATGCATTTAAACCAATGTTCAACAGTACAATTTAGTGCCAGAACACCGGAGATTGGGGAGGCCATAACAATGGTCCATCGCGACCAATCGGAATAGAAAACGAAACAAAATTAAGATGTTTCATTATTAATGTTTAATTGAAAATTAAGATTGTTCATATAATTTTGACTCACCCAAGATTGTTCACATAATTTTGTCTCATCCTGTATATTAAAGGCAAAATGTTCTGTTCTCACTAAAACTGAAATCAACACTTTACAAAGAAGCAGCATGTAAGGTAGGTCACACCAGGTTGCAGGTGGGGTCTACAATGCATTCCTTGAAAGGACCACTCGTCAATTTCCTCTGTGGAGTCGACATGAATTCAAGGAAAGGATTAGCAAAGGGGAAAGGAGGTCTTTGTGTAGGAATAGGAGATACAAAAAGACTTCACTTTTGACTCAGACTTGAGTTGAAGAGAGAGCTATTCATTTGCTTCCATAGCAACTATTTTTTAAGTTTGATTTTGATTTTTGAATAGTAACCTTTTGGTTATATACAGAATATATATAAAAACTAAATCTGTATATATTATTTTTAATAGTTTTTACCTGTATATATATATATATATATATATATTAAAAGCAAAATATTCTGTTACTGCTGCACACAAATAATGTAAATTTAAAAATTAATTTGATTTTAATTAGTTTTGATTTTATTTTTATGCTGAAACTGAAACTAAATTAAAGGCCAGTTTTAATTATTAATTATTATTTACATAATTTTGCCTGAATTTTTTGAACACCTAATTACAAATTTTTTAATTGCAACTTTTTTTGCGACTTAACTATTGAAATTTTTTAGCATTGTTTTACACAAAAGATAATTAAACTTAAATTTATTTAAATTTTTTTACTAATTTCATTAATTTTTGTTGTATAAATTTGCCTGCTTTAAAAAAATAATTTTTAAATTTTAATTTTAAGTGAGCTAACATTAATTGAACTATCGGGCTACCTAGTATTCTCATAATTACACCACATACAATTACCCTTTACACCATTAATTTGAGGGTGGGTGTTAATGGAATAAATGTTGGTTAAAAATTAAAATAAAACAAAGTACAAAAAATTATTTTTATATATATAGTATGTTTTGTATGTTTGTAGTGTCTGTATCTGTATATACTATATACAGGGTAAACCATAAGTCCTTGAACTCTGATTTTAATATATTTTTACATTGGTGATGTTAATATGTGCTATAAATTTCTAAATTGTTATCTTTCTCATATCTTTGAGAATATGTAAAGACAATATGAATGTCCCTGAGCATTTAAATTAGTTTTGCAAAGGACAAATTTCAAACTGTATCAGACATCTCTTGTGCAAAAATGTTGATTCACTAACCTGTGCCAGTTTCTTATTGGTTCTCCAGTGCAGTGCAGGATATCCACATGCATATGCATGTGTCTTTCACAAGTACAGTGTATTTTTCTTTTGGAGGCATACTTTGAAACCAGATCATATGCATGATGCATAAAGATTTCCTCCAATCTCTTGATTTGTCGTCATCTGATTTCTTTTTGAGGTTATCTAAAGGAATATGTGTACATAATTGAGACCTGCATTCCTTAAAAAGGAACATTTATGCTACCATCAACAAGCAATTATTTATTGTGACATTGTCACAATGCCAGGTTGCAACTTTTAATCATATTTTTAATGTATTTAATGTAAAATATGTGCTCTCCACCTCAAATTAGTAGTGGCTTGCCCCTGTATATCATACTTTTCCTTTAATAATAGAGCTGTTCAAATCATTCATCTAACACTTTTTGGAGAAAAATTTTTGAATTGAGATAAAATGACTTCTGGTTTGCATCAGAAGTTTATATGTTGTTAATCAGGCCTCCTGCCTCTAAGGTGTCCATATCTGGTCTCATATTTCATCTATCTAGCTCTGCTCTCAAGATTAAGGAAAAACAGATGAGATGAGTGGGAATTTATAGATCTATAATTTTTTTAAATTGCAGTCCAATCACATTTTTCCAGTCATGCTAACATTTGTGGCTACAGATATGTTACTGCATTTGCAGGATCATGGTAGACAGTTCCAATATCTATGATAGTGTGTTCAAAGCCCAAGGAATTAGAAACAACTATAATATGTAAACTTCTTTGTATTAAAAAAATCTACAATTTTTTGAAATCAGAGTTTAGGGACTTTTGACTTACACTGTGTGATATCTGCATGTATAATTGATTTTTACTCAATAATAACTTATATTTAGATTTATTAATAATAACAGTATCTTTTATTATTTTCAATTAGTTAGTCACTGATTCTGAACATGAAGATGTAAATCAACAAAATATATTTAGACATGGACAAAATAGTCATTATCAAAATTCTCAGCATCTTGATGAAAGAGAGAGACATTTGATGGAAAGCCATGCTTCAAAATTGTATAAAGAAGACAATACAAAAAAAACTGTATGTTACATTATTTTATTTGTGAAGTTACTTTAATTTTTTTTTAGCTATAACTTTACTTTTAAATAAGCAATTTCCTAAAATAAATAGTTTGAAAAGTCATAAAATGTCAAATGCGAAATGAACTATGGGATGTAAAATTACATTCTCAAATTTAGGATTCGTTTTAATTCACCACTGAATGCATAAGCATTTTACTTCAGACAAAATGTATACTGTATTTAAATATGATGATGCTTTTCCAAATTAAAACTTATAAAAATTATTAGAATGATTCTGAAATAAAAAATGATTAAACAAATCTGAAAAAAATGATGTTATATTGATAATATCTTGCATCGTTTGATGATAATTATATAATATAACTGTGTCAAGTTAAAGAAATTTTGTGGGAGAAAATAATTAAATAAATGCATTTGTACTTATTTCTTTTCTTGTGTGTTGGTATGTGTATGTGTGTGTATATTTCCCTAATTTTACAATGGTGTTTTTGAAGAAAGCATTGTTAAATGGAATCTTATTGACTGGAATAAAAATTATTTGAATGAGTTATATACTTTCTATCAGCAAAATATTTTTGTATCTAAACTACAGTATTTCAATAATTAGTACATGAGTACTATAATAAACTTTTTTACAAATACACATTTTTATAAGTATTTAATAAATTTTTATAAATATACTATAACTGTTTAAAAAATAACAAAAATTAAATCAGAACTTGCATTGAATTAGAGCTTTGTGTTGTAATAGTCATTATCAAGCTCCTTTTTTTATTATTATTATTATTATTATTATTATCATCATCATCATCATTGGCAGTAGTGTGACAACCATTTGTCATCTATTCAGAGAATTATTAGCATGAATATGTTTTTAGAATTATATTGCTGTGAATTGCAGTTGGGTAGGTCAAGATGTTGATTTAACTTTAGTTCAAACTTTAGGCTGTTGTCTCTACTTATTTAAGTATTTGTTTCTTTAAAAATTTTTGTTTGTTTTATTTTTTGTAAACAGTTTTTTAAACACAATTTTGTCATGCATCTTCAATTTTTTTTAGAATTTTGCTGTGTGTTAATAATTTTAATGTACTATATATTCAACCCATTTACTATTTCTCAAAATTTATTTTAATTTTAAAGAATTTTTTAAATAAATAAAATTATCTAATATCAGTTTTGGTTTTTGATTACTTTTAAAAAAGCATGTTTAATAAAATAAAATTAAATTGATTTAATGTGCAATACCAATTGTTTAAATTATAAGGTTAAAGATACAATATGATAAGACAGAATAAGTACTACATATTCCAGTATTACCTATAGTTGAAACATTTAGTGTGTTAATGATAGTTACTATATAAGTTTGGATTTAGCTAGGATTTTTAGTTTTACTAACCTCAGGCAGAAAAAATTTCAGATGAATAATTTTTTTGCCTGGATTTTATTTGCTTAATTATATATAGTACTTGGATGGTATTTTTATTAAACTATAATTTTACTTAAAAGCAGAATTATAAATCTCACACGTTTTTGATATTGAAGAATTCAAGTAATATATCAATTAGTAAACAGATAGCAAACATAATACCAATTCCACTGAAAGTAATTACTTATGATTGATTTAATTATAAATTACATTTAATACAGTATATATTTACATGATGTACATAGATGTATCATGATATCTTAATTTTTTAATAAAATTAAATTTTTCATGTAATAAATAAAAACTAATTACTTTTCAGCCTGACACAAGTATTGTTGTCGAAAGATTAATGCACTTAAGGGATTGTATTAAACAAGTATCATCTATAATGAGCAATTTAGAAAAAACTGATGAACCAGTAAGTAATAAAATTACTAATAAGCTTTTATTAGAGTTGAACAGTAATAAAATTTTACTATGATATATATTACATAGTTAAAAATAAACTTTTATTTGAATCTAAATAAATTTTATCTTTTTCTAAGAGTCAATTCAAACATTTTACAATGCAGATATAAAATTAGTTTGATTATATAACCAAAAGGATTGCTGCTATTTTTTAGTAAATAGTTAACTTTTGGCAGATTCTTATAAATTACTATTTTCTATTAAATATTTGGTTACTGCAGTCAATTTTTGTTAAAAACAGTGTTTTGAAAATTTATCATTAAAGTTAAACCTGCAAATTATGGTTTCATTGACTATTTAGGAAGTATATGACCAGATTTGCTATTATCAAATTGGTTTTAATTATTTTTAAATTTCTACTACCTTTCTACAAAATTACTGAACACAGATTAAAAAATTCAAGATTGTTTTTTGAGTTTTTTTCTTGTCCAAAATTGGAAGAAAAATGAGATTGATTTGTTTTATGCTACTATATTTTTTGTATGTGTTTATATTTATTTTTTTATTTCATAAATATAATAAATACTTGTTAAATATAATGAATATTAAAAAATTATATTTTTATTTTAATAAAGTTAATTAAAAATATCAAATATGTATTTATAAAATTTGTTTTCAAATTTTCACTTTCTAGTTGTTATATATGAGGGTCAAAAAATGAACTCCCCAAGATTTTTACATTTTTTGGAATTTGAATCTTGAAATATAAAGAAATGCAAAAAAAAATTTGGGAGAGATTTTTTTTGTGTATTGATATTAGTGTGATTGGGTGCATGGCATGATTTTGTTCACTCACTTTGAAGCTTAACATCTATAGTGATTATCAAAAATTTCTGAAATTTTGCAAAGAGGTTTGTATATTAGGGAGAGTAATGCTATAAATTTTGGTGATTAAAGGTCAAGGGGTGGGGAGATAGAGGATAGGTCATGTGTCATATCTCAACTGGGGATGGTCTTAATAAAGAGTTTATTCATTATTAGCATTTACAATTTTTAATGAAACTCATCTCTACCTTCAAAATTAATCTTTTTGCCATTTTATAATAATTAATAATATAATGACTTTTTAAATAAAATCTCATAACAGATTGTGACACACACAATTTTGAACTAATGCCAGAAAAGTTATACAACTCTTACTAGATTTTTTTCATTATGAAGTTTATTTATTTATTTATTATATTGAAATTGGCAATGTCTTGCAAAGTTATTTGGAAAGATAAGGAATAAAGTTTAGTCCATTTAAAAAAGTACCCAGAATCACTGCATAATGCACCCTTATTCATACTGCTCCCTTATCCAAAGTAACAAGATCCACCTAGACATTTCTTAATAGTAATCAATTCTTTCCACTTTTTTTATGTCTTAAGAGCTCCATGTAACTTATTATGCATTTGGGAATGCTAAAATTCATTTTCACATAATTTCACTGTACTTATACTGTATATCAACAGTAGTAAATCCAGTCCCTAAGCCATCTTTGAGCCCTTAACTCAAAAATTAAAAATATTTGAATAATTAATAAGGACCTTTTTATTAACATATGCATGATGATTGCATTGCAGATGGTCTGATAAATCATATTTCCCATCATAAAGGTTTTTAAAAACAACATTTTAAAAGTTTGAACAAATTTTTTTGTCGATGAGGAGGGCTTAGGTCCCCATAGTCTCCCTTGGATTTTTCCCTGAATATCATGAATTTTACTGTTCTGTTAAATAATCAGCAAATACAATATATTTACTAATCACATTACTTTAATTTCTTCCTAGAAATACAATAGTAGGCTTAGCTGAAAATATGTGAACATTCTTCTACAAAATGGGGCAAGGATGTTCTTTGGAGCCATCTGAATGCTCTCTAATAGGATACAGAAATCAAATAAGCACAGTACTACTTTAAAGTAAGGTTGCATGACCTCCAAAAACTGATTGCTAATCACTTCTTGTCCTGTCCATTCAAGATGAAGGCATATATGTGATCTGTGCTGTTTGTATATTACAATACATTCATGATATGTAATTATTTCTCGTGTGTCCTAAACTTGTTTAAAAAAATGACCAAATTTTATGAACAGGTTTATGGGAGAGCTTCTGTTCTGTGTGATGCCAATACTTTGATCTGTTTGATCATTGTCCATGTATTAGAAACCTGTACTAATTGAAGATTTTACCAAATTTCCAGATAATTTATATCATAGTTTGTCTTGGGCCCTGGACAGTGATGCACTGAGATTAGAGATAGACCCTTATAAATCTTTCTTAGAATAGTGCTCCCTTATTTAGACTGATGCTCTAAAAATGCTACTAACATGGTGCGGAATCATGTTATCAATGTACACATTGATAACATGATTCCGCATGTTTTTTGTTAGCCGAACATACTTTACATACTCTGGATGGATGCTTTTTTTCTCTGCAGGTGGTATGAAACTAGGAAAATGCCGTTCGGATAAACGCAATGGATTTTCATGTGATGGTCAATCACGACGGACTAGATGTCTGCTTGTGTGATACTTCTCTATCACTTCTCTGATAACAGACATACGAAAATCTAAAAATGATATTTGTTTTTTCATATGTTTTCAATATAAAATACAAGCATTATATAATGTAATATCCATCATATGAAAAAACACTTTTTGTACCATTTTACCGTTTTTCTCATGCACGGATAATTGTGTATTACTCCGTCACAGAGATCGATACCACCCATATTGCAATTATAATCCAAAATACAATTTGGTTTCCTTATTACTTCCCCAGATATGTCACGTTTACCTGAATCAGAGAATTCGTTTTCACTCGTCGTACTTAGAATTGCCACATCCCTTTTGTCTTTCCAGCAGAATACAGACAATTTATCTTTCTGACAGGTGATAAATTCCCCTTCTTTCAATTTATGATCACAAAAATTACATGGCATTCCTATCCGATTTTTATTTACAGTTCCTCATACATAAGTTTTTTTGTCTAGAAGCGTTTTCGCTAAGGTCGGTGAGGTGAAAAACCTATCTAAAAAACACCTTGTGATATTTACTGAACAACGGTTCTAATAAGGTCAGCACAACTTTCTCTCCTTGCCCACCTTCAAAATTTCCGTATTCAGTAGTAGTTCCGGTATAAACTATAAATTCCTAAACATATCCTGTTTGTGATTCACAAATTTCAGCTTTTCACTCCAAAACGAGCATGCTTGTTCGGTATGTATTGCCTAAATCCCAATCTCCCTTTCCATAGCATAAGACTTTCGTCTACACAGATATTTTCCTCTGGGAGATATGCATTTTTGAACTTGTGGCGTAAATGATCGATAACACTGCGTAATTTATGCAGTCGATCATCACCACCTGAAGTTTGATTATTGTCTGTAAAATGCAGATAGGACAATAAAAGTTGAAAGTGGTTATTCAACATCGCACTTGAAAAAAAGGGTGTCAAAAAAAGATCTTCAATTGTAAAATACATGCTTAGGTGCAGTTTTCTAGAAATTCTCTAATTTCTGGATTTGTCGTTGACTTCCAGTTTTTTATCCGACTATTCTCTCATAAATCGTCACAGTTTAGCAAACTATTACCATACCTGTTCATTTCTGAGATAATCTTGTCGACGAGTTTGTCATCAAAGAATATACTGAAACAGTGTAACAGTGTAATATCACTCCGTAGATTACATAGTATTCCTGATGGTCCCGTAAAACTGTTCACTTGAGGATGTCTGAAATTTGTATGAATCCATCCGTCATCACTACTAAATCGCGGATGTTTAGCTGTATTACTTTGAGTACTGCCGCGTGATCTGACTCTATATCCACTTGTAGATGGTAAATCAGGATCAAAATCACCACTGTCTTTACTTACATTTTGATCTGGTATGTAATCGTCGTTGCTGTCTGAAAATTCAGATTCATCAGAACCTAAATTGAATAAATATTCAATAACTTTTGACTTATTTAGAGCGCTGTGTCTACTACTTGCATGTCGAAAGACAGAGAAGTGGTCTGATTTTCTTTGTGATTTCTAACAAAGAACAATTCCTAGAATTTTGATAACCTGCTGAGCAAAAACTAGATAACATAACGGTTCTTCTGATATGAGTCACTTATTTCAAAACAACATACAAGTAGTGACATCTGATGTTTAAAAAACGTTCCGATGTAAACACACAAATATTCAGGATCGCCCACATGGGTCAACAAGGTCAACACGAATATTTTCGAGAACAACGTACAACAGGTTAAACAGACTACTCTGTTATCCAGTGTTCTGTTAATAGGAGTCCTGCTAATGTGAAACACAGGAGAGAAAACCAGAAACATGGAAGAATGCTTTAAGTAAATTGCTTCCTTATTCAATACTTTTTTAAGTGGACTTGACAGTATAATGCAGGGGTGTCCAGCCCGCGGGCCGCATGCGGCCCAAGGTAAGTTTTAATGCGGCCCATGTAAACATGTAAACAAAACCGACAAATGTTTTAATTTTTTCATTATTTATTTATTTCAACAGCGTAAACTCAAAAAGAAGTTTCACAAAGCCGTAAATTTTCATTTATATTTTATTTTTGAGCGGAAAGGAAATATTTTCAAATATTTGGAGATGTGTGAATGAGGAAGGATTACTAAATAAAGCTGGAGTTATGACTCAAAGGATTATAGACCCAAATTTGGGAAAAGGAGGGAAAGGTGAGAAAGGACAAAAGATAAAAAGTAGTGAGAAAGGGTAAATAGATCTGTTATGCAAATATTGACCCTTAATTTTCCAACCTTTCTCACATCTTTATCTTTTGTCCTTTTCCTCCTTTCCCCCTCATTTGGGCCTATAATCCTTTGAATCACAACTCCAGCTTTATTTAGTATTTCTTCCAACGTTGCAAGATTTGGCTACATTTGCGCCAAATGTGGCTACTTTTTTTTGTTTGACGTAAAAATATTCGAAAAAAATAAATGAATTTATATATATTGTAAGTAAAAATTGAAAGTGTCTATAGAAGTAATTTTTAAAAATATCCTTTTTCGTGATAAAGTTTTAATATTTATTATTATAATCTACACATGTTAATCCTTAAATATACTTGTATATTAGGCCACAAGTATATATTATGTAAACTTGTGGCCCAAATCCCCTTGACTTCTTTCAATGCGGCCCAGAGAAACAAAAAGGTTGGACACCCCTGGTATAATGTAATTAATTATTTGCAAATTAGCAGAATTATTTGCTTTAAATAATTATATAAGATAGTAATGCACTTGGATTATTAATAATCCAGTGAATTACTGTATAACTGATATGACAATTGATAGAGTAACAGACTTTTTTCATTTTTAAATTTATTTGATAATACTNGTTTTTAATCGATTTTAAAACGAAACTATTTGTGGGGTTACACAAAATCACAATGGCTTATGGCAGGAAGAAAGTGATATGCTAAGAACTACTGTTGAGAACACAGTAATGCAATGTAACTTGCTAATCAAAAATGGTGGATGCCACATCGAACATGCTCTGTAACGTGTTTTAAAACTGACTGTATGTATCTACTGGATACATACATGTCTAGATGCAAGTTAATAAAACAAAACTTTTTAATTTATACATTTCAGTCGCCTTGCATTTTTATGTTCTTAAAATTAAAAAAAAATTATGCTTATTGGATTTTGTGGAAATGTAATAATAGTAATCAAGAATTGTGGCAATAACAATACTAAATAAATGTTACAGTGACTGCTAATGTGTAACCCTGATTTATGAGCATACTTCATTTCTGTAAAACGTCTTAAATAAGAATGAACTTTTCTGTTATTTCTTATGGTTAGAATTTGCATCTGTATACAAGAATGAAGATATACAAATTTTCAATTTTTTATTTGTTCCATCTTGATAAATTTTTCTCTATCTAGAACAAAGTTTAAAAGATCATATTGTATAGCATATATAATTTTGGAACAAATTTCAGAAAACATTATTGGCCAATTATTAAAATTGATCAACTTTCTCATAATTTTGATATTAATGTTTTTTTTAAATTAAATTTTTAACTTAATTAATATTTTCTTTTTATTATTTTAATAATTAAAATCATAATAATTTTAAGTAATTAAATAAGTTTTAATTCAAAAATATAAATAATCATAAAAAACTACTAAGTTTGAATAAATTAAAATTTTTCTTTATTTTAACATGTAATTTTTTTATTTTTTTATATAATCATGAAACTTAACTAGCAAATTTTATATTTTATTTAATGTAGATATTAAGAGTCAATTTGTTAAATAAGTTATCATATTTTCAACATTCAATATTTTATCAAATGATGATTAAAATATTCAATCAAATGCTTATATCAGCTTGACACTTCATTCATCAGCATATCCTGTAAGATATTCTAAAACTTTGATTTGAAATTGGTTTATTGTTACAGATGACTTTGTTAAATTTCTGTTTCAATGTTAATTTAGAAAATATTTTGTTAATTTGTCAATTTCTGTTAGAATATAACTATTTTGTAAAATTTACAAACTGCTGCCAATCATAATTGAATGTAATGCAAAATATCTAGCAATTTATCAATGAAAGTGTTTTAAATGAGGCACAAACTTTTTTATATTTTTATCTTTAAAAAATTATAAACAAAAGGAAATTTTAAAAATTTGTTTTTTTCAATTTGCACAGATTGCTATTTTAGCAGATTTTAAGTAATAAAATAACAAATGCATTTATTCTGAAGAAAAACAGAATGTTTAGAAATTTGGCATGACATCTAATTACACTTTAATATATAATACTACTATATATACTTTAACATATGTAACCTTTATTTTTTCAAAATATGTATTTCCAATTAACATTTTTGCAAATTTTGTTTAACTCTTTCTGCTCTCTGTGTATAAGAGCTTTTTTCCATATTTATCAGGGATTCAGCCAAGTTTGCACTGAAAGTAACTGAGTGATGGTGACAGGGCTTGATATATCAGGGTCCTCCATCCATGAAAATTTGAGATGGAGACAAACCTGGATCCTTCAGAGCAGCAGACTATAGTTTCCATCATTCCAGAAATGATCATTACTTTTATGCCCAACCTTCCTGTACTGATGTAAATTTAGACTATGAGAACATGCAATGTAATGTTTAAAGCTCCCTGAGTATTGTTAGATTTTTAAAACTACAAATCGAGAAATTTTAATGAAATCAAATATTTTAAAAATTAAGTCAGAACAGTTATACACAAAGAAATTAAATGCACAGTATTTTGGTGTAATTTTGTCATAATGTATATTCTTAAAATTTTTAATATTTGAATATCAACAATTTTATATCTTCTCTTATCATCTTAATTGATACTTACAAAATATTGTCATATTATCATGTACTAAATAAATAAAGCATGTTTTCTAGAGTAGTTCACAATATAATTATAATGGTACAAAGTTATAAGTGAACATGTAAAGAACATGATACTATTTTGTTTTCTAATATAAATCAAACTTCTATTAGTCTTCAGAACATCATGATTTTGACATTCTTAGTTCTAATTATCCAATAGCAGTGTAATTCTTAGCTTGGTTAGTTCATTTCTTTTATCCTTTTATTATTTTGAAATTTTTTAAAGCCATTACATACTTATATAAATATATTAGTCCATATGTATTATTTTAATATACAGTATATAAATGTACCTTTTTTTTTTATTATTAACATTATTCAAAATTTAAATTTTTATAAATTTTAAATTATAATAATATTATATAATATATTTTCTTAAAACAAGGCTATTTATGTTTGTTCTGTTTGTATTAATTAGAATATTTCTTGCCAGAGGGTGATCATTTGACTGGAATTATGAATATTGACTTAAGTCATATAAATGTGACTCTTGAGGCATGTCTAGCTGTTAATCTACTATAAATAAATTNAATGGAGTTAGATAGATGAAAATTGAAACCAGATACGGAAAGCTTAGGAGCAGGAGGCTCTGATTAACTACATACAAACTTCCAGTTGGGACCAGAAGTCATGTTATTTCAATTAAAAATTTTCTGCTGGAGTTAGATGACTGGTATGACTCCATTGTTAACAGGAAAAGTATGATGTACAGTGGCAAGCCACTACTAAAATTGAGAGCATTATGACAAAAAAATTTCAGCCAAATTGTCTGAAAATTTGAAAGAATAATTCTCTCACACATACAAATCAAAGTACTTGAAAAGAACTTCTCAAAAATTCACAGGATGGCAGTTTTGTTTTATATTAATTACAAAATAGTCACCCCTTTTTTATTTACTTCCATGTTCTAGAATGCAATCCCAACCATTCTTTGTGAGTTACTTATAAAGTCAAATTTAAAATTCCCTTAAAAACACGAAAAAAATATATTCAATCAAAAGGTAAAAATTTTTCAAAACTAGAATGGAAAATGGACTTTTTAATTTGGAACATGACTTTTAATTTAAAACTATTAAAATTAAATTTAGCATTAGTTAGAAAAATAAACTTTCATCAAACTCCTTAACAAAGAATGATAACTGTCAGTTTAAAGTTGTTATTTGACATT
Source organism: Centruroides sculpturatus (assembly GCF_000671375.1). Lineage (NCBI taxonomy): Eukaryota > Metazoa > Arthropoda > Arachnida > Scorpiones > Buthidae > Centruroides > Centruroides sculpturatus. The sequence goes on along the minus strand of NW_019386507.1, from coordinate 25,613 downwards.
GAGTTTCTTATTGCATTTAGCTTGTAAGAAAAATTTTATTTTTGTCTCTGAACAAGAAAAAAGAAAATCAAATTTAACAATTTTTCTTCTATATGGTTTTGAATTCTTTCTTTTACTAAATTTATCATTTATAATTATATTGTTTGTTATAATTTTTAAACATTTAAAAAGTTTAAGATTTGGAATCTTCCATTCATTCATTCATTATAAACTGATTTTGGACTACATAATACCCTGAAATCAAAAAAGCTTCAAAAATGTATGAATTTCAAGTGAAAAATTTCTTTAAATGCAAGCTAATTTTTTTTGAGTCAAATATGTCATAGTAACACTAATATTTGAAATATTATACAAGAAAAAATTCTTACCCCTGTTATTTATTCACTAACAAAAATTTTCTGTTAATGAACAAACAACAGATGTGTGAAATTTTTCCTTGTACAGTCTTATTCAGTTTATTCTCATTTGAAAGTCATCTCTATCATACCTCAGTTACAACTGTCCAGAGTTAGCAAGGACAATTCAAATCCCTACTTCTCTTTTTTGATAATGATTTTTCTTTTCAAAATTCTTATTAACTGAAGCTTCTGGGGTTTTCCCCCAAAAATTTCTTCCTTTGAGATTTTCCCTTTTTAGAAGGTACCTTCTCAACTAATTGTCCCTAATTAACTAGAGACAAGATTAGTACTTTTACTATGTGCTATAAGAAAATCTACTATTAATCCCCATTGAGGCTAACACTGACCTGCTTAAGTAATTAAAACCAAATATCAGAAATATATGAACAATAAATTTAAAACAATATATTTGTATTTATTAGAATGAAATTGAAGTATGATAATGAAAGTTTATAATAATAAACTTTATTATTAATCTCAAAAGAATTATTATTAATGAAAATCTTAAATTAAACAAACATACATAATTAAATAATTTAAAATTTTGATAAAACATACTTTTTCTTGTGATTCGATCATTTTTCTCATTAATCTTTGACCATGTTCAATTGTTTCTTCTAATTCCTATAGAAAATTATAAAAAATCATAAAATTTAATAAAACTACTTTCTCTTGATTTATAAGAAAATATATTTCTGAAAGTGGTCATGAAATTCATTTTTTTAAATTCAAGATCAGCATTATAATTACTCAAAATGAGAAAAATTTAAAAATTCCTAAACACATATCATAGTTTTTTTTATTGAAATATGCAAACATAGTTATAATAAATATTTTATGATTAATCCTAGTTATTGAAATAATCTATAAACACATTTATAATCTGTCATAATTCACTACAAATATTAACAAAAATCAATTGCATAGTATACTCTTGAATATTTAAACAAAAATTATTATTCTATGCATAATAACCCATTATTTTAAATTGTATTTTCATTAAAACATTAAGATATTATAAAAAGGAAAAAATTGAACAAGAGAAAAATAAATATATAAACGGCTTGCTGTATATTATTACAAATGTAAATTCGTCTCTGTAATCCAAAAACACACTTTGGTAGACGTATCTTACAGCAATTTCTGGTTAGCAAATTATCCTTTATTTTTCATTGGACTACATATATATTTCGGGTTGGTATAATACTCCAATATAGTCCAATGTAAAATATGTAGTCCAATGAAAAATAAAGGATAATTTACTAACCAGAAATTGCTGTAAGATACGTCTACCAAAGTGTGTTTTTGGATTACAGAGACGAATTTACATTTGTAATAATATACAGCAAGCCGTTTATATATTTATTTTTCTCTTGTTCAATTTTTTCCTTTTTATAATATCTTAATGTTTTAATGAAAATACAATTTAAAATAATGGGTTATTATGCATAGAATAATAATTTTTGTTTAAATATTCAAGAGTATACTATGCAATTGATTTTTGTTAATATTTGTAGTGAATTATGACAGATTATAAATGTGTTTATAGATTATTTCAATAACTAGGATTAATCATAAAATATTTATTATAACTATGTTTGCATATTTCAATAAAAAAAACTATGATATGTGTTTAGGAATTTTTAAATTTTTCTCATTTTGAGTAATTATAATGCTGATCTTGAATTTAAAAAAATGAATTTCATGAACACTTTCAGAAATATATTTTCTTATAAATCAAGAGAAAGTAGTTTTATTAAATTTTATGATTTTTTATAATTTTCTATAGGAATTAGAAGAAACAATTGAACATGGTCAAAGATTAATGAGAAAAATGATCGAATCACAAGAAAAAGTATGTTTTATCAAAATTTTAAATTATTTAATTATGTATGTTTGTTTAATTTAAGATTTTCATTAATAATAATTCTTTTGAGATTAATAATAAAGTTTATTATTATAAACTTTCATTATCATACTTCAATTTCATTCTAATAAATACAAATATATTGTTTTAAATTTATTGTTCATATATTTCTGATATTTGGTTTTAATTACTTAAGCAGGTCAGTGTTAGCCTCAATGGGGATTAATAGTAGATTTTCTTATAGCACATAGTAAAAGTACTAATCTTGTCTCTAGTTAATTAGGGACAATTAGTTGAGAAGGTACCTTCTAAAAAGGGAAAATCTCAAAGGAAGAAATTTTTGGGGGAAAACCCCAGAAGCTTCAGTTAATAAGAATTTTGAAAAGAAAAATCATTATCAAAAAAGAGAAGTAGGGATTTGAATTGTCCTTGCTAACTCTGGACAGTTGTAACTGAGGTATGATAGAGATGACTTTCAAATGAGAATAAACTGAATAAGACTGTACAAGGAAAAATTTCACACATCTGTTGTTTGTTCATTAACAGAAAATTTTTGTTAGTGAATAAATAACAGGGGTAAGAATTTTTTCTTGTATAATATTTCAAATATTAGTGTTACTATGACATATTTGACTCAAAAAAAATTAGCTTGCATTTAAAGAAATTTTTCACTTGAAATTCATACATTTTTGAAGCTTTTTTGATTTCAGGGTATTATGTAGTCCAAAATCAGTTTATAATGAATGAATGAATGGAAGATTCCAAATCTTAAACTTTTTAAATGTTTAAAAATTATAACAAACAATATAATTATAAATGATAAATTTAGTAAAAGAAAGAATTCAAAACCATATAGAAGAAAAATTGTTAAATTTGATTTTCTTTTTTCTTGTTCAGAGACAAAAATAAAATTTTTCTTACAAGCTAAATGCAATAAGAAACTCAATGTCAAATAACAACTTTAAACTGACAGTTATCATTCTTTGTTAAGGAGTTTGATGAAAGTTTATTTTTCTAACTAATGCTAAATTTAATTTTAATAGTTTTAAATTAAAAGTCATGTTCCAAATTAAAAAGTCCATTTTCCATTCTAGTTTTGAAAAATTTTTACCTTTTGATTGAATATATTTTTTTCGTGTTTTTAAGGGAATTTTAAATTTGACTTTATAAGTAACTCACAAAGAATGGTTGGGATTGCATTCTAGAACATGGAAGTAAATAAAAAAGGGGTGACTATTTTGTAATTAATATAAAACAAAACTGCCATCCTGTGAATTTTTGAGAAGTTCTTTTCAAGTACTTTGATTTGTATGTGTGAGAGAATTATTCTTTCAAATTTTCAGACAATTTGGCTGAAATTTTTTTGTCATAATGCTCTCAATTTTAGTAGTGGCTTGCCACTGTACATCATACTTTTCCTGTTAACAATGGAGTCATACCAGTCATCTAACTCCAGCAGAAAATTTTTAATTGAAATAACATGACTTCTGGTCCCAACTGGAAGTTTGTATGTAGTTAATCAGAGCCTCCTGCTCCTAAGCTTTCCGTATCTGGTTTCAATTTTCATCTATCTAACTCCATTGTTGAGATTAAGTAAAGACATAGAGTCAGACAAATGTCAGTGGAAATTTATAGGTGTACAATTTTTAAAAATTGCAGTCCAGTAATCTCTAAAATAGTGTGGAAAGGGATCAGAAGAATGTACAGTGTAAAAGTTTTATTTAGGATGAAAGCAAACTTAATCATCTTAGATGAAAATGTTCTGAGGATAGAAAACCAGTGGGCTTCAAGTGACAATTTTAGTGCCAAGTATATTTTAGAAGGTTAATTGTAGAAAGATGATTTTTAAGAAATAACATACATGTAATGTTTTAAAATTAGACAATGCATTCAGTAAATTTAATAATAGCCAGTGACTCATTACTAAAAATATGGAAGTAACCATTTATAAAGGAAAAACACATAAATCAGATTAGTTAGTTAACTAATATATATAAACATATAAACAAAATTAGAAAAATTTAAAATATTTTGTGTAATTTGCTTTGGTAATCTTGTTCCTTTGGTATGAGGTTGGCAACACTAAAATATTCAAGGATAGAGTGAGTGAGGACCCAGAAGTGAGCAAACATGTTGTTTCACTGTCTTCAATTTTTATTTGTCTTGCTCCCCTACACTTGACCCATGCCTACAACTGTAAATAATATGACAGATATATAGTTTTACTTTTTATTATTAATTCTCATAAATTTTTATTATATAATAATAATTCCCATAATGTTTATAGTTAAATCAATATTTTTTGTTTACTATTGAATTACTTTTAAATTTTGTTGGAATCAAACAAAATTCATTGAATGTATTGAATATTATTGGAATTTATATTTGTTGAAAATTTTTAACATTTTGATTAAATTTAGAAATAAGGTTTTTTATTTCAGATTTGAAATAAACTTATTTCTAAATTTACTGGAATTATAATATTTAGTTATCATAGGACTTGTATATGCTACAAGTCCTATGATAACTAAATATTATAATTCCAGTAAATTACAATCCTATACTAATGCATGGCATTGTATTTGTTTTTTCATAATGTTTAGGCAGATGCTCTAACACCTTTCATTTTTAAATTCATTCCATTCTCAACAGATACTGATATGATTCAGTATTTTTTTTGAACATTCAAATTTTTATTTTAAATTGGTGTTCCATCAAAGAAAGGGCAATGTTCACACAAAGTAGGACTCTGGAAGAGCCCGAAAACATTCATAAAGTGCATTTTTCCAATACTGTACATTAGGTTTTAGGTGAAAATTGTTCAACACCCGGTGTGAAATGTCTTAATATGTTTTGTTATATTACATTCATCTGATTGCTACATAAAATTATACAAATAATATATAAAATTTATTAATGTAAAAAGAATTTTGAAATAAGAAATTTTGTTTAAAAATTAAAATAATAAAATTAATATTTCAGAAATATTTTTTTAGCATTGATGACAATATCATATGAAATTTTCATTTTTTATTTGTTCAAATTAATAGTGTGATGCATGAATGTATTTTTATTTATTTCATTATATTTTTAAAACTTGTTGAATATTTATTAAATATTTCTAAAGTTTTATTTAATTCAAATAAACTTATTTTATAGATGGAAAGTTTAAAAAAACAACAAGCAGAACTTCTGAGTATGCAAAAACATGCTGAAGATAAATTAGCAGAAGCAAAGTCATTTCATGGTAATAAATTCATCATTTTGTTACTTGTTAATATTGTTGTTTATATTAATAATAAATTAAATTTTACTATTTCAAACCTATAGCCACTTTAATGAAAAAAGAAGCTGTTGCAAAAAACCAGTTAGGGAGATATAACTATCCATTAGAATGGAAAAATAAAGAAAGTGATCAGTCATCAAACAATAATGAAGATAGAACTAATGAAAATTCAGATATACAATCATTATGGCCATTGAGAAGAAATTCAGCAGAAAATTCAGTGAGTGATGGAAATCAAGTTGTAAATTGGTCAGGAGATATGCCACAAACTGGACTTGAAGTAACTTTTGAAAATTTAAAACAGCGCCTAGAACATTTAAAAGATCTTGCTTATAATAAAACGGTAATTTTAAACATTTTTCACTTTCTGCTCTTTTCTTGTTTATATGTATAATGTTGCTTAATCATTTCATGGGTTTGAGCTGTATTAAAATAATATAGCTCAAACCTGAATTGATTATACTTTCATTAGGTTTAATGAAGAACTAATGAATTTCTTCCTTTATTAAATTATACAAAATTCATGACATTTTATTATACTAAATTTTTTGAAATATATAAAGTTTTCTTTAGAATTAATGTAAAATTTTTTAGAATTATGTTGTTACAACATTATATAAATATAACTGATTCTGAATTGATTTTATCTTATGATTTTGAGCTTATGAATTTTATCACTAACTAAATTAGGAGATGAAAACATACTCAAACAATGAAATGTATTATAATATTTGTGCTGACAGAATTTTAATTTGTAATATATAATCATTTACAGTAAGAAATATACATATAAGTACAGATATCTTTATCACCTATGAAATGACAAAATTATGAAAAAATTCAAGTGATTGTATAAATAAATTAAAAATTTCACACACAATCTATATGGAAAATAAATTAATTTTCTAGGATATGAATATCTAGGTTTAAAGTTTCAATAGGATATTTTGCTACATTTTTGTTTAATGCTGTTCCTTTTCTCTTCCAGCAATAATTATTTTTAAAATTTTATATAAATAGAAATATTTCTGCAAAATATTTTGAAATATTATATACATTATTTTTTAAATAATAATTTAAATATGTCTTTTAAAAAGAAATTATATATTTTTTAATTGTTGGCTTGTCGCCTGTGAACTTTTTAAACTGTTTTGCATGTTTTTGCAGAGGCATAGCCTCTAATAAAAGGTTGTCTCTGCAATGGAAGACTGTTGTTCCGGTGATTCTACATGGCAAAAATGAAGATATTTTAGTCTTTTCTATATAGTAAAATTAAAATATAATAATTTTTATCTATATATTAAAATCTGTCAATATGCATATACCATATTTTTATCATTAATTTATTTTCAATTCAATCTCAACAACTTTGATAGCTAAAGATGCATTTTTGCACATTATTTCCAAATTATATATATATATATATAGTTTTGTCTATTCTTGTTCAAATTTCATAAAAATGTGAGTTCAGATTTAAAGTTGTGAACCTGTGTAGTGTTCACTAAAACTGGAATTACTTAATTGAATCAGGCTATCAAGTATACTATCAGTTTCTGTATCTTTTGATAATATAAATAGAGTATATGTTACACCCATATGCTGATATTGTTTATGCCAAAATTTAGATACAAATATTTCATTCTGACTGGATAATACACGTCTTCAACATTTTGTTTCTGTCTGTATATGCAGAATATCTTGGTAGTCTTCTATTATTTCATCTATTTTCAAAGATGGGAAAATTTTTTTTGGATAATATAAATTACAGTAGTGTGTCGATTATCTGAATATCAATTATCCAAAACGTCAATTATCCGAAAGAATTCCAGTCGGCAAATTTAAATTTTCGCCAGTGCTGTGACGCTGCAATCTTTGGTTATGTCTTGGGCTACTCAAATATTTTACGTTTTTGGTACTAAATTAACTTCTGAAGTATAATTTTTTATTGTTTTTATATTTTTCAATATATTTATTTTGTTTGTACAAAATAAAAAAACTAATTTTTAACGATACAATAGTCTTTGTCAGGCTTAACATCGACGAAAATTCAACGCGAAGTGACACGCAATGGAGAAAAATTTCAACATGGGATAGGTTAATATATTTTTTCGTACATAATTGGTTATCCAAAATATCGATTTTCTGAACAACCCCAGTCCCCAATTGATTTGGGTAATCGACGCTCTACTGTATAAGGAAAATATATAGTCCTTTGTGAACAGGTTACCTAATATCATAAATGTAACATTTATGTACAAAAACAAATTTGGTGTTTTTATACATATCAGGTAAAATATAATATAGTAAAACCTCTAAATCTCAGATTTGAAATGAGTTTTACATATGGAGATATATGAAAAATGGAAAAATTTCTATTTAGGTGTAAAGTACAAAGTATAGAAAAAGGAGTGCAATTCTGTGATATATTAGTCTGTGGTATTTATTTGAATTATTAGGTTGTGAGAACAGTATGTGAGATTGTAATAATGATATACCTAAATTCATATTTATTTAAATTACAAAATTACTTTTATATGCTGCAATGAATTTATTCAAAAATCAATTTCACATAATACATATAAATTATCAATGAGAAAATTTAGATAGTTTGCAAATAGATCTTTATTAATTAATATAACTATAATATAATATATAATAAAATTATATAGCCTTCACAAGTTTGTAAAGAACTGAAGATAAAATTCAAGATACATGTCATGAATGAATAACTCTACTTTAAGTAGAAATAAGAATTATCAATCAATTAATCAACATTTATTTGCTATAGCATACGCCTTACAAAGGGGTTACAAAATCGTGTGGCATTGATAAATACAAGCATTGTTATACATTATTTCAAAGAAAAGAAACAACAACACAAACAATAACTAATATATTACATCTTAATTAATAATGTTATGTTAACATGTTTAATATAAAACAGAATAACATACAAACAATAACTAATATATTACATCTTAATTAATAATGTTATGTTAACATGTTTAATATAAAACAGAAAAATTTATAAACTTTAAATAACATAACAGAACTTAAATTGTCATCATATAAACAAAACATATCAAAATCAGTTGTCAATAAACTATCCCTTAAATGTTCGGTAATTTCACAAGATACAAATAAATGGTTTTTAATACTTTCACAAAATCAGTTACATAATGGGCAGTTAGAATAAGCAGAAATATTCATTCTTCACTTATTTAATACAAAAGTATAGTCATTAAGTCGCAGTTGAATTATCAAAGATTTAATACTATAATTTAAATTTGACAATAAATAATATTGAGGTGTCCATGGAGCTACTAAAGAAGTCTTAAAAAACCTACACTTTTGTTCAATATAATGGATATCTTGGCCCCAATATTTATCTTTTAATGACTGAGAAATTTTGGCCATAAAAAGTTTTTTATTAGAAATTTTAGCATAATAATCAGTAGAATAACCTAAGTCAGATAATAAGCTTTCAACTGAAGAGGATCAAGTTACAAACGATGAATTTCCACCTATGAATTTCAATTTATTATAAATTATCTTTCTAGGATCATAATCTGGTAACTCCAAAATTTTACTCCAGTATCTAAAAATAGTCATTGTTAAACGTATAGCCATTGGTGGACGACTCATCTCAAATCTTAAAACAGGTCCAGGGACCGAACGATTAATATGAAATATCGATTTAATAAATCTCAATTGCATTTTCTCCAATTTATCAACAAAAGATGATCCCCAGATAGGGAACATATACCCCAAATTTGAACATATCAAAGAATCAAACAATCGGTAATATGATTTAACAGAAGACTGCTTCATTCTAATCATAAGCTTTATTAAATTAGAAAGCTGAAGTTTATATTTCAAAAACAATTTATCTAGGTGAAAAGAAAATGAACCCTGTGGAGTAAAATAGATACCCAGGTATTTGTAGGATGAAACAGTCTCCAACTCAGAGTTAAATAAATAAAATTTATCAGCCTTCCCCAACCTACCCCCTCTCCGAAAAACCATTACTTTGGATTTAGCTTCATTAATAAGTAGTTTATTAGACTTACAATAATCCCGTAAAAGATTAAGCTTCCTCTGAAGATCAATAGGTGAATATGAAAATATTACAATATCATCAGCAAACAAAAGATAGCTCAATTCTACCTCCGGTGATATGGATATACCCATTGTATTATGATTACAAAAAAATTCCGAAAGATTGTTAACAAATAAATTAAACAAAATAGGACTAAGTGGTTCACCTTGTGAAAGTCCTTTATTGGCAGTTACCGCCTTCGAAAGACAATGATTAACTTCAATTTGATAATTGGTACTCGAAAACAATTGTTTTATAAGATTAATAAAAGATGATGATATGTCTATGCCAGAAAGCTTCTACTATAAAATATCATGATCTATTGCATCAAACGCTTTTGACAAATCAATAACTCCGACATATAATTTTCTCCACTTTTTAGTCAAAATTAATTGCAAAATTCCAAGGAATATAAATAAATTATAACCAACATCTCTATTCACCACAAAAGCACCTTGACTAATAGAAATAGTATGAGATCGCTCAAGCCAAAGTCGCAAACGATTAGCCAATAGCGTAGAAAAAATTTTCTTAATTACACTAATTAGCGATATTGGACGATAATTCAAAGGATCAAACCGATTACCCTTCTTATATAACATTTTTAAGCAAATATTTTTCCAAGTAGTAGGAAAAGAATAATTAGTTTTAAAATTATTAAATATACTTAGCAAGTCGTTTAGAATATTAGTTAGAAGGAATTTAATTATCTTAGCCTTTACAGCATCTAATCCAGGAGCTTTGTTATTTTTTAGAGATTGTACCACAAATTGTAATTCATCAAATGAAAAAATTTCGAGTAATGGATCCATATTATCATTAGTATAACTAGATAGTACAATATAACTGGACTGCTGTATGTTACTATGTATATAATTTGTCTCTGTAATCCAAANTATAATAATATTATATAATATATTTTCTTAAAACAAGGCTATTTATGTTTGTTTCTAAATATCATATATTCACTGATAAAATTTTATTATTTAGACAACCAATGAAGAAGCATCAGCTTCTTCAAATAGTGCAGAAGGAATATATATGGCTTCTAATAATGATGTTGAATCAAACTCTAAAGAACAAAATGGAGTAAGTATTATGTTATATATTGCATTTTCATCATACATACATTCACTTACTCAGTAGAATCTGCTTGTTGTAATCATTTTGGAAATTGACTATACTGATGATAACCAATTGATAACATTAAGCAGAGTAAATACAGTTATAATTAGTGACAATTTGGGTTTATTGACTGCCATTAAAAAGATATATTAAAATAATTAAAAATGTATAACATGAAAGTTTATTAATTATAATTGTTATTAATGTTATTAATAGTTAATAATTATTAACAGTCATGTCTGAAACATAGTATAAGTAATATAATTCTGATAGTATTAGATGACTGATGGCAATATTGGTGATTACAAGAAGTGGATTTTACTGTCTATACATTTTTTTGTTATGTTATTTTACAATTCAAACCAGAAATTATCAGCTGTGTTAAAAACTGATTTTAAAAATTTACTAAAATTAAGTTTGCTGATGTTTTTAGTAATAGTTGAACAAAGTAATCATTAAAGGATTACATTTAATATTTTATTGGATTATATTTTTGCTTTTAGAGAAATTAAAACATAAAACAATTTATTGATAAATGGATATTAATCTGTTATTGAAAAATCAATTATTTAACTATAGGTGAAAATCATTTTGAAATAATAGGTACATTGTTATTTTTTGCTAATTGCATCTTTATATGTGCACTGGAAATGATATAATTTTTTATTATGATGGTGTTGTTGGAATGTATCCTACATGGCATGTACATCAATGCCTAGTGCTAAACTTGATCAAAGCATAACTACAAAAACAAAATTAATGTTCTGTTTATGTTGTTCATGTATGTGTGTGTTTAAGAATTTTCTGATAGTGTGGCATTGCAGCCTTCTGTAGTGTAGTGTAATGTATGTGCTGTTGTGAACTCCTAATGTTTCAAGACTTTCATATAGTGAATGTTGTATGGTGCCTACACAAGAAAGAATTACAGAATTATGGAAAATGGATGAGATATAATATGTATCTTATCCATTTTCCATAGATGCTTTATTTCATTGACAAATCCTGTGTATTTTACTAATTTTTTTTCAGGCTCTGTATTTTGTATTTGGTACAGTTATGCCTATGATGTGTATGATTTTGTTTTGTCAATTAATGTAATGTTTGGTCTTCTGTGACAAATTATTTTATCTATGATTATATCTCAGTCATAGTATATTTTCTGTGTATTTTTTGTTATGTCTGTCTTAAGTTGTGTGTTTGTAGTATGGTTCCTGGATGTGTAGTAGTTTGTTTGTGTGTAAGCTTAATGCATTGTATTTGCCATTTGGTTATGTCTATGTAAGGAGTCAGTTTGTGTTAAAAGCTTTCAATTTGATATGATATGTTTTATAGTCTTGTGCACGATGTGGTATTTTCTACAAGTATCATTTTCTCAAGCAATCTTTTAAGATGTACTTTCTTGTATCTATGACCTGGTCCTGTGTAACAATCATGAACCTTTCCATTTTTTCAAAGAGGCATTGAATAGTTTGATGCTGTTTTGTCAATGATCTAGGAAGGAAACATTTTTCAGTAAAAGTTTCAGACGATAATTTCACTTTTACCTCTTCTGTGAAGATGTAGTTTGTCATCACTTCATTTAGTCTTAAATTCCCTTTATTTGTTCCTTTACATCAACCATCTTCAAATTTCAATTAATGTGGAATATTTTTCTCTTACAAATGTAAATTCGTCTCTGTAATCCAAAAACACACTTTGGTAGACGTATCTTACAGCAATTTCTGGTTAGCAAATTATCCTTTATTTTTCATTGGACTACATATATATTTCGGGTTGGTATAATACTCCAATATAGTCCAATGTAAAATATGTAGTCCAATGAAAAATAAAGGATAATTTACTAACCAGAAATTGCTGTAAGATACGTCTACCAAAGTGTGTTTTTGGATTACAGAGACGAATTTACATTTGTAATAATATACAGCAAGCCGTTTATATATTTATTTTTCTCTTGTTCAATTTTTTCCTTTTTATAATATCTTAATGTTTTAATGAAAATACAATTTAAAATAATGGGTTATTATGCATAGAATAATAATTTTTGTTTAAATATTCAAGAGTATACTATGCAATTGATTTTTGTTAATATTTGTAGTGAATTATGACAGATTATAAATGTGTTTATAGATTATTTCAATAACTAGGATTAATCATAAAATATTTATTATAACTATGTTTGCATATTTCAATAAAAAAAACTATGATATGTGTTTAGGAATTTTTAAATTTTTCTCATTTTGAGTAATTATAATGCTGATCTTGAATTTAAAAAAATGAATTTCATGACCACTTTCAGAAATATATTTTCTTATAAATCAAGAGAAAGTAGTTTTATTAAATTTTATGATTTTTTATAATTTTCTATAGGAATTAGAAGAAACAATTGAACATGGTCAAAGATTAATGAGAAAAATGATCGAATCACAAGAAAAAGTATGTTTTATCAAAATTTTAAATTATTTAATTATGTATGTTTGTTTAATTTAAGATTTTCATTAATAATAATTCTTTTGAGATTAATAATAAAGTTTATTATTATAAACTTTCATTATCATACTTCAATTTCATTCTAATAAATACAAATATATTGTTTTAAATTTATTGTTCATATATTTCTGATATTTGGTTTTAATTACTTAAGCAGGTCAGTGTTAGCCTCAATGGGGATTAATAGTAGATTTTCTTATAGCACATAGTAAAAGTACTAATCTTGTCTCTAGTTAATTAGGGACAATTAGTTGAGAAGGTACCTTCTAAAAAGGGAAAATCTCAAAGGAAGAAATTTTTGGGGGAAAACCCCAGAAGCTTCAGTTAATAAGAATTTTGAAAAGAAAAATCATTATCAAAAAAGAGAAGTAGGGATTTGAATTGTCCTTGCTAACTCTGGACAGTTGTAACTGAGGTATGATAGAGATGACTTTCAAATGAGAATAAACTGAATAAGACTGTACAAGGAAAAATTTCACACATCTGTTGTTTGTTCATTAACAGAAAATTTTTGTTAGTGAATAAATAACAGGGGTAAGAATTTTTTCTTGTATAATATTTCAAATATTAGTGTTACTATGACATATTTGACTCAAAAAAAATTAGCTTGCATTTAAAGAAATTTTTCACTTGAAATTCATACATTTTTGAAGCTTTTTTGATTTCAGGGTATTATGTAGTCCAAAATCAGTTTATAATGAATGAATGAATGGAAGATTCCAAATCTTAAACTTTTTAAATGTTTAAAAATTATAACAAACAATATAATTATAAATGATAAATTTAGTAAAAGAAAGAATTCAAAACCATATAGAAGAAAAATTGTTAAATTTGATTTTCTTTTTTCTTGTTCAGAGACAAAAATAAAATTTTTCTTACAAGCTAAATGCAATAAGAAACTCAATGTCAAATAACAACTTTAAACTGACAGTTATCATTCTTTGTTAAGGAGTTTGATGAAAGTTTATTTTTCTAACTAATGCTAAATTTAATTTTAATAGTTTTAAATTAAAAGTCATGTTCCAAATTAAAAAGTCCATTTTCCATTCTAGTTTTGAAAAATTTTTACCTTTTGATTGAATATATTTTTTTCGTGTTTTTAAGGGAATTTTAAATTTGACTTTATAAGTAACTCACAAAGAATGGTTGGGATTGCATTCTAGAACATGGAAGTAAATAAAAAAGGGGTGACTATTTTGTAATTAATATAAAACAAAACTGCCATCCTGTGAATTTTTGAGAAGTTCTTTTCAAGTACTTTGATTTGTATGTGTGAGAGAATTATTCTTTCAAATTTTCAGACAATTTGGCTGAAATTTTTTTGTCATAATGCTCTCAATTTTAGTAGTGGCTTGCCACTGTACATCATACTTTTCCTGTTAACAATGGAGTCATACCAGTCATCTAACTCCAGCAGAAAATTTTTAATTGAAATAACATGACTTCTGGTCCCAACTGGAAGTTTGTATGTAGTTAATCAGAGCCTCCTGCTCCTAAGCTTTCCGTATCTGGTTTCAATTTTCATCTATCTAACTCCATTGTTGAGATTAAGTAAAGACATAGAGTCAGACAAATGTCAGTGGAAATTTATAGGTGTACAATTTTTAAAAATTGCAGTCCAGTAATCTCTAAAATAGTGTGGAAAGGGATCAGAAGAATGTACAGTGTAAAAGTTTTATTTAGGATGAAAGCAAACTTAATCATCTTAGATGAAAATGTTCTGAGGATAGAAAACCAGTGGGCTTCAAGTGACAATTTTAGTGCCAAGTATATTTTAGAAGGTTAATTGTAGAAAGATGATTTTTAAGAAATAACATACATGTAATGTTTTAAAATTAGACAATGCATTCAGTAAATTTAATAATAGCCAGTGACTCATTACTAAAAATATGGAAGTAACCATTTATAAAGGAAAAACACATAAATCAGATTAGTTAGTTAACTAATATATATAAACATATAAACAAAATTAGAAAAATTTAAAATATTTTGTGTAATTTGCTTTGGTAATCTTGTTCCTTTGGTATGAGGTTGGCAACACTAAAATATTCAAGGATAGAGTGAGTGAGGACCCAGAAGTGAGCAAACATGTTGTTTCACTGTCTTCAATTTTTATTTGTCTTGCTCCCCTACACTTGACCCATGCCTACAACTGTAAATAATATGACAGATATATAGTTTTACTTTTTATTATTAATTCTCATAAATTTTTATTATATAATAATAATTCCCATAATGTTTATAGTTAAATCAATATTTTTTGTTTACTATTGAATTACTTTTAAATTTTGTTGGAATCAAACAAAATTCATTGAATGTATTGAATATTATTGGAATTTATATTTGTTGAAAATTTTTAACATTTTGATTAAATTTAGAAATAAGGTTTTTTATTTCAGATTTGAAATAAACTTATTTCTAAATTTACTGGAATTATAATATTTAGTTATCATAGGACTTGTATATGCTACAAGTCCTATGATAACTAAATATTATAATTCCAGTAAATTACAATCCTATACTAATGCATGGCATTGTATTTGTTTTTTCATAATGTTTAGGCAGATGCTCTAACACCTTTCATTTTTAAATTCATTCCATTCTCAACAGATACTGATATGATTCAGTATTTTTTTTGAACATTCAAATTTTTATTTTAAATTGGTGTTCCATCAAAGAAAGGGCAATGTTCACACAAAGTAGGACTCTGGAAGAGCCCGAAAACATTCATAAAGTGCATTTTTCCAATACTGTACATTAGGTTTTAGGTGAAAATTGTTCAACACCCGGTGTGAAATGTCTTAATATGTTTTGTTATATTACATTCATCTGATTGCTACATAAAATTATACAAATAATATATAAAATTTATTAATGTAAAAAGAATTTTGAAATAAGAAATTTTGTTTAAAAATTAAAATAATAAAATTAATATTTCAGAAATATTTTTTTAGCATTGATGACAATATCATATGAAATTTTCATTTTTTATTTGTTCAAATTAATAGTGTGATGCATGAATGTATTTTTATTTATTTCATTATATTTTTAAAACTTGTTGAATATTTATTAAATATTTCTAAAGTTTTATTTAATTCAAATAAACTTATTTTATAGATGGAAAGTTTAAAAAAACAACAAGCAGAACTTCTGAGTATGCAAAAACATGCTGAAGATAAATTAGCAGAAGCAAAGTCATTTCATGGTAATAAATTCATCATTTTGTTACTTGTTAATATTGTTGTTTATATTAATAATAAATTAAATTTTACTATTTCAAACCTATAGCCACTTTAATGAAAAAAGAAGCTGTTGCAAAAAACCAGTTAGGGAGATATAACTATCCATTAGAATGGAAAAATAAAGAAAGTGATCAGTCATCAAACAATAATGAAGATAGAACTAATGAAAATTCAGATATACAATCATTATGGCCATTGAGAAGAAATTCAGCAGAAAATTCAGTGAGTGATGGAAATCAAGTTGTAAATTGGTCAGGAGATATGCCACAAACTGGACTTGAAGTAACTTTTGAAAATTTAAAACAGCGCCTAGAACATTTAAAAGATCTTGCTTATAATAAAACGGTAATTTTAAACATTTTTCACTTTCTGCTCTTTTCTTGTTTATATGTATAATGTTGCTTAATCATTTCATGGGTTTGAGCTGTATTAAAATAATATAGCTCAAACCTGAATTGATTATACTTTCATTAGGTTTAATGAAGAACTAATGAATTTCTTCCTTTATTAAATTATACAAAATTCATGACATTTTATTATACTAAATTTTTTGAAATATATAAAGTTTTCTTTAGAATTAATGTAAAATTTTTTAGAATTATGTTGTTACAACATTATATAAATATAACTGATTCTGAATTGATTTTATCTTATGATTTTGAGCTTATGAATTTTATCACTAACTAAATTAGGAGATGAAAACATACTCAAACAATGAAATGTATTATAATATTTGTGCTGACAGAATTTTAATTTGTAATATATAATCATTTACAGTAAGAAATATACATATAAGTACAGATATCTTTATCACCTATGAAATGACAAAATTATGAAAAAATTCAAGTGATTGTATAAATAAATTAAAAATTTCACACACAATCTATATGGAAAATAAATTAATTTTCTAGGATATGAATATCTAGGTTTAAAGTTTCAATAGGATATTTTGCTACATTTTTGTTTAATGCTGTTCCTTTTCTCTTCCAGCAATAATTATTTTTAAAATTTTATATAAATAGAAATATTTCTGCAAAATATTTTGAAATATTATATACATTATTTTTTAAATAATAATTTAAATATGTCTTTTAAAAAGAAATTATATATTTTTTAATTGTTGGCTTGTCGCCTGTGAACTTTTTAAACTGTTTTGCATGTTTTTGCAGAGGCATAGCCTCTAATAAAAGGTTGTCTCTGCAATGGAAGACTGTTGTTCCGGTGATTCTACATGGCAAAAATGAAGATATTTTAGTCTTTTCTATATAGTAAAATTAAAATATAATAATTTTTATCTATATATTAAAATCTGTCAATATGCATATACCATATTTTTATCATTAATTTATTTTCAATTCAATCTCAACAACTTTGATAGCTAAAGATGCATTTTTGCACATTATTTCCAAATTATATATATATATATATAGTTTTGTCTATTCTTGTTCAAATTTCATAAAAATGTGAGTTCAGATTTAAAGTTGTGAACCTGTGTAGTGTTCACTAAAACTGGAATTACTTAATTGAATCAGGCTATCAAGTATACTATCAGTTTCTGTATCTTTTGATAATATAAATAGAGTATATGTTACACCCATATGCTGATATTGTTTATGCCAAAATTTAGATACAAATATTTCATTCTGACTGGATAATACACGTCTTCAACATTTTGTTTCTGTCTGTATATGCAGAATATCTTGGTAGTCTTCTATTATTTCATCTATTTTCAAAGATGGGAAAATTTTTTTTGGATAATATAAATTACAGTAGTGTGTCGATTATCTGAATATCAATTATCCAAAACGTCAATTATCCGAAAGAATTCCAGTCGGCAAATTTAAATTTTCGCCAGTGCTGTGACGCTGCAATCTTTGGTTATGTCTTGGGCTACTCAAATATTTTACGTTTTTGGTACTAAATTAACTTCTGAAGTATAATTTTTTATTGTTTTTATATTTTTCAATATATTTATTTTGTTTGTACAAAATAAAAAAANGTCCTTCTGAAGTCAAACTAATCAACTGAAAAGGTGCTACCAATGTAAGTTTATTAAGTTTCACAAATCTTTGACACATTGCCTGGTAAAGTGGCTTTAATACAGCTGGATAAGGTTGGCAATTTAACAGAAAGTTTGTTAAATCAAGCTTTTCAGTAACAGTGCTAAGCAGTTTAGAAGTTATTTTTCCCCCTGGCAAGAAATGTTAGTTTTTTTGTCACAAACCTAGTAGAAAAGGAAAATTGTGGTTACTAAAGTTTATTTTAATGTTTTATTTTTTAATTTCTATTGATTCTAAATACTGATTTTCTCATAATTCATATTGGAGAGAGTTGTTATTATTGATTTATAGTGCTTTGGATATGTATGTTTCTATAAAGTGTGTGGTTCTTCATCTTGGTTTCATTCAAGATTTTGATATATATTATTACGTACTTTATTGGTAATTGGAGGTATTGAATCTAATCCTGGATCGATGTCTCGCACTCCACCTTCCTCCCCTTTTTCAAAGTCGTCCATATCAGCTGCTGGAAAATGTCAAAGATCTCCTAGTGAACCGACTTTGAAATCTCAGCAATTGGAGTCTTTCTTTCCTCCTTTGGCTTCTTCAAATGTAACCCAAAATTTATTTTCTTTTTTGGAGGAAAAATTTGATACCATTTTGACTAAACTCAATGATTTATCTACTAAATTCGAATAGCTGGCAAATTTGCATAAAGACTTTGAACAACGTCTCTTTAATGTAGAGAAGAAAGTAGAAGAAATTTCTAATTTAAAGACCTCATTTACTGCTCCGATTTCCTATTTCTTATATCTTTCAGATTCATCGATTAATGAACGTCAGAGAAATAATATTGTTATTGCTGGATTAGAGGGAGACTAGTCTGAAGTTCTGTCTTTGGCTTCCGATATTTTGCTATCTATTAAAAGACCTAGTGGCAATTCAATTTTGGTGAAAGATCTTAAAATGATCTCAAAAAATAAATTAGTGATAGCTAAGCTTGATAGTGTCTCCAATAAAAAATTTATTTATCGGAATGCTCATAATATTCAGAAGAGGGAAGGATGTTCCAGGGTAAAGATTTTTGACGATTTATACTGGAGATCGAGAATTAGAAGAAAGAATCTTTTTCCTTTTTATCAAGAGGCTAAGAAAACCGGAAAAGATGCGTTTATGAGAGCTGATTGTCTAATGATAGATGTAGAAAACTTTACGTTTGATCTAACAAACAATAAGTTGACGAAAATTGAAACTTTTTTATTACCAGGGAAGTCGTTGGATCGACGAACAGACGAGAATTAAAAACTTTAACTGTTGTTCCTTATTCAGAGGTTTTCTATACGCTAAGGTATTGTCATGGAACAGTCAAGGTTCATTGTTCGCCAACTTTTCTCACAAGAATTTTATTGATTTTGTATTATCAAATCAATATTGTTGGTATAACTGAATCATGGATGACATTTTCGGTGAAAACCTTTCTTTCATCATTGGACTCCCAATATTATTTCACTGAAATGCTAGCTCACAAACTTGAGGGACCTGGAAGACTGTCTGGAGGTTTGTTTTTAATGGTTTCTCGGAAACTTGGTAAGTTAGAAATTTGTCATCTCTCTGATAACTTTATTATGGCTAAACTTATATTTGATAAGCTTCTGTTTAAGGGTCGTCCTGGGCTCTTAATTGTTCTGGTCTATATGTCTATTCATAAATATGATTCATTAATTGAGTACCTTGATAGAGTGATTCTGGATTTTAAAGATGATTACGACATTCTGATTCTTGGTGATTCTAATGCTAGAATTGCTTCTGAATTAGATACATCATATATAGGTTCTAATAGAAATTTTCATAATATTAAAAAATCTAAAAATAAGATTTATAACTATAGAGGAAAGAGTTTTTTGAATTTGGTCAAATCTTATGGAATGATTATATTAAATGGACGTTTCGTTACTGATTCCCTGCTAATTTTACATTTATTTCCTCTTTGGGTGCATCAGTTATTGACTTGATAGCTGTAAATCCTGAATTAGTTGATAACCTCGTCGACTTTAGAGTTTTGAATAAATTTGATTCTGACCATCTCCCTATTTCTATTGAGCTCAAGTTTGATTCTCTTCCTTTCAGTAAAGAATTGCCTACTGAGATACACCGCTATGTGTGGAGATCTTCATGTTTGGATAAGTATTTGTATAGTGTTACTGAGCGATATGTAGATATTAAGAATGGTTTTTTTTTTTTTGATTTTTTTTCTTTTTATTAGTCTTTTGTTGATGTGATTCTTGAGTCTGTAATTCAAAGTAATATGTATGTTAAATATGATTGTTCAAGAAAATTTGTAAAGTCTTGGTTTGATATTGATTATCTACGATTGAAAAGAGAGAAGAATCGAGCTCTACGATTATTTCGGTGATCAAGAACTGAACAATAATTTATTATATATTCTAATTTAGAAAAAACTTTTAAATCTCTCTTTAAAGCCAAAAAAAAAATTATTTTGGAATAATATTAACTTTCAATTATCACATATTAAAAATTCTGCTGAATTTTGGAAAATTGTTAATAAATTTAGAAATGGCAAATTTGTGTATAATAATATCTCTATTTGTGACTGGTCAGATTAGCTGAAAACTTTTTTTCTGGACCACCTTTAGTTGTACTATCTATGTATATAATTCGTCTCTGTAATCCAAAAATTTCTGGTAGACGGACTCACAGCAAAAGTTTTGCTGCGAGTCCGTCTACCAGAAATTTTTGGATTACAGAGACGAATTATATACATAGATAGTACAACTAAAGGTGGTCCAGAAAAAAAGTTTTCAGCTAATCTGACCAGTCACAAATAGAGATATTATTATACACAAATTTGCCATTTCTAAATTTATTAACAATTTTCCAAAATTCAGCAGAATTTTTAATATGTGATAATTGAAAGTTAATATTATTCCAAAATAATTTTTTTTTTGGCTTTAAAGAGAGATTTAAAAGTTTTTTCTAAATTAGAATATATAATAAATTATTGTTCAGTTCTTGATCACCGAAATAATCGTAGAGCTCGATTCTTCTCTCTTTTCAATCGTAGATAATCAATATCAAACCAAGACTTTACAAATTTTCTTGAACAATCATATTTAACATACATATTACTTTGAATTACAGACTCAAGAATCACATCAACAAAAGACTAATAAAAAGAAAAAAAATCAAAAAAAAAAAAACCATTCTTAATATCTACATATCGCTCAGTAACACTATACAAATACTTATCCAAACATGAAGATCTCCACACATAGCGGTGTATCTCAGTAGGCAATTCTTTACTGAAAGGAAGAGAATCAAACTTGAGCTCAATAGAAATAGGGAGATGGTCAGAATCAAATTTATTCAAAACTCTAAAGTCGACGAGGTTATCAACTAATTCAGGATTTACAGCTATCAAGTCAATAACTGATGCACCCAAAGAGGAAATAAATGTAAAATTAGCAGGGAATCAGTAACGAAACGTCCATTTAATATAATCATTCCATAAGATTTGACCAAATTCAAAAAACTCTTTCCTCTATAGTTATAAATCTTATTTTTAGATTTTTTAATATTATGAAAATTTCTATTAGAACCTATATATGATGTATCTAATTCAGAAGCAATTCTAGCATTAGAATCACCAAGAATCAGAATGTCGTAATCATCTTTAAAATCCAGAATCACTCTATCAAGGTACTCAATTAATGAATCATATTTATGAATAGACATATAGACCAGAACAATTAAGAGCCCAGGACGACCCTTAAACAGAAGCTTATCAAATATAAGTTTAGCCATAATAAAGTTATCAGAGAGATGACAAATTTCTAACTTACCAAGTTTCCGAGAAACCATTAAAAACAAACCTCCAGACAGTCTTCCAGGTCCCTCAAGTTTGTGAGCTAGCATTTCAGTGAAATAATATTGGGAGTCCAATGATGAAAGAAAGGTTTTCACCGAAAATGTCATCCATGATTCAGTTATACCAACAATATTGATTTGATAATACAAAATCAATAAAATTCTTGTGAGAAAAGTTGGCGAACAATGAACCTTGACTGTTCCATGACAATACCTTAGCGTATAGAAAACCTCTGAATAAGGAACAACAGTTAAAGTTTTTAATTCTCGTCTGTTCGTCGATCCAACGACTTCCCTGGTAATAAAAAAGTTTCAATTTTCGTCAACTTATTGTTTGTTAGATCAAACGTAAAGTTTTCTACATCTATCATTAGACAATCAGCTCTCATAAACGCATCTTTTCCGGTTTTCTTAGCCTCTTGATAAAAAGGAAAAAGATTCTTTCTTCTAATTCTCGATCTCCAGTATAAATCGTCAAAAATCTTTACCCTGGAACATCCTTCCCTCTTCTGAATATTATGAGCATTCCGATAAATAAATTTTTTATTGGAGACACTATCAAGCTTAGCTATCACTAATTTATTTTTTGAGATCATTTTAAGATCTTTCACCAAAATTGAATTGCCACTAGGTCTTTTAATAGATAGCAAAATATCGGAAGCCAAAGACAGAACTTCAGACTAGTCTCCCTCTAATCCAGCAATAACAATATTATTTCTCTGACGTTCATTAATCGATGAATCTAGAAGATATAAGAAATAGGAAATCGGAGCAGTAAATGAGGTCTTTAAATTAGAAATTTCTTCTACTTTCTTCTCTACATTAAAGAGACGTTGTTCAAAGTCTTTATGCAAATTTGCCAGCTATTCGAATTTAGTAGATAAATCATTGAGTTTAGTCAAAATGGTATCAAATTTTTCCTCCAAAAAAGAAAATAAATTTTGGGTTACATTTGAAGAAGCCAAAGGAGGAAAGAAAGACTCCAATTGCTGAGATTTCAAAGTCGGTTCACTAGGAGATCTTTGACATTTTCCAGCAGCTGATATGGACGACTTTGAAAAAGGGGAGGAAGGTGGAGTGCGAGACATCGATCCAGGATTAGATTCAATACCTCCAATTACCAATAAAGTACGTAATAATATATATCAAAATCTTGAATGAAACCAAGATGAAGAACCACACACTTTATAGAAACATACATATCCAAAGCACTATAAATCAATAATAACAACTCTCTCCAATATGAATTATGAGAAAATCAGTATTTAGAATCAATAGAAATTAAAAAATAAAACATTAAAATAAACTTTAGTAACCACAATTTTCCTTTTCTACTAGGTTTGTGACAAAAAAACTAACATTTCTTGCCAGGGGGAAAAATAACTTCTAAACTGCTTAGCACTGTTACTGAAAAGCTTGATTTAACAAACTTTCTGTTAAATTGCCAACCTTATCCAGCTGTATTAAAGCCACTTTACCAGGCAATGTGTCAAAGATTTGTGAAACTTAATAAACTTACATTGGTAGCACCTTTTCAGTTGATTAGTTTGACTTCAGAAGGACAATGCTAGTTGAGATGCATGAAATTTGATGAAATGCTAGTTGAGATATTGCAATGCATGAAGTTTTGTTTGTCTTTAGGACTAGAAAAATACATTATACAGAGTGTTTGCCAAAGACAAAATTTAATTTGACTTTAGGAAGGATTCAAGAAAGGAGGATTCAGATTAGACATTTTACTGTACTGTAATTTTAAAAGGAGAAACTTAACAAATAGAGAGAAATGAGATCATTTCTGAATGTTTTTGTCTGTTACGGTTCTGTTGTTGCATTTTTTAATTTATTGAAAGAAATTCTACTGACAGACAATCACAAATAAAATATATAGTGTTAAGTAAAATTTCAAATCCTAGATGTAGACTATTACATAGTTAAAACTATGAGATAATAGATAATAGAAAGAAGTTGAAATGTCTACAGAAGAAATATTTTAAATATATCAAAGACTAGCTTGTTACAGCTAGCATTGCCCAGATTTATAAGCAAGAAATTTAAAACATATGTGAACCGAGGAGGTAAAGCACCAAGCTTGTCCCCACTTATCAGCTTCTTTGTCAGGGATGGTCTATGTGGTAAATGAGTAGGAGGGTGAGCGAGGTTGTGACAAGGTGTTGTTTATACTCAAAGATGACACATTATTAAATATGTTATTCTTATATTTAATTAAGTAATTAATAAAAATAAAACTAAATTCCTTTGCTTTGCAAATAGGAATAAAATAATCAATCCACATCACTTAAAAATTGAAATAACTGATTATAACATAGAAAAAGTAAATGCTATTAAGTTCTTGGGAGTAACTTTTGATGACAATCTGCACTGGAATAAAATATAGATGATGATGCACTTTCCCTGGCAAAGTATACTGGGATAAATAAGAAAATTCAAGCTTTTTTAAGCACATCACTCTTGAAGTGGCTGTACAGTAGAGCCTCAAACTCTGCCTAATGTGGACCAAAGGGTGGCTGAGTTTGTGAAAATGCCGGGTTATCAGGAATGGGGTTAAAAAAGGATAAGTATGCGTGTTTCCTCAGAAAATATTGTACTGTACTTGTATGTATTGTTTGCTTGAGAATACAAGAGAGAATAAACTGCCCAAATACCCTNATTATTTCCAAATTATATATATATATATATAGTTTTGTCTATTCTTGTTCAAATTTCATAAAAATGTGAGTTCAGATTTAAAGTTGTGAACCTGTGTAGTGTTCACTAAAACTGGAATTACTTAATTGAATCAGGCTATCAAGTATACTATCAGTTTCTGTATCTTTTGATAATATAAATAGAGTATATGTTACACCCATATGCTGATATTGTTTATGCCAAAATTTAGATACAAATATTTCATTCTGACTGGATAATACACGTCTTCAACATTTTGTTTCTGTCTGTATATGCAGAATATCTTGGTAGTCTTCTATTATTTCATCTATTTTCAAAGATGGGAAAATTTTTTTTGGATAATATAAATTACAGTAGTGTGTCGATTATCTGAATATCAATTATCCAAAACGTCAATTATCCGAAAGAATTCCAGTCGGCAAATTTAAATTTTCGCCAGTGCTGTGACGCTGCAATCTTTGGTTATGTCTTGGGCTACTCAAATATTTTACGTTTTTGGTACTAAATTAACTTCTGAAGTATAATTTTTTATTGTTTTT
>NW_019386506.1:50276-60420 GCF_000671375.1 Centruroides sculpturatus | reverse complement strand
AACTTAAAAGAATAATTTATTCAATAATTCTTTAACATAAAGAAACCAGGTAAAATCCAGCCAGTTTGATTTATCATTTTTAAGAACTATTCAATATAGAATTTAAGATTCATAAAAATATTTATATAATACTCTGAAAAATATGTAAATTTTATTACCAATGGGAAGAGAAATAAAAGTGTTTTATCATTATATAATATTCATTTTACTTTTAATAATAATGACAAAGTAAATTCATTCTTTAAGAAAAATCTATACTTAAATTTAAAAACATTTTAGACATTGTAATAAAATCAAATTATCATCATTAAAGTTTCAAACCACCTTCAAATCCATACTTATTAAACAAATGTGCATATTTCATCTATTCAGTAATATAATAAAATTATTTGCAAAAAATAGACTATACAATACTCACAAGGTCACAAAAATACCATGATAAAATATTTTGTAATCATTGAAATTGATAATACTCATTTTATTATATTTGTATACATATACTGTGCATACATGAGCTGCTCAGGAGAATAAAATGATAAACACCAAAATGAAAGTTTTAGAATACAGCAAAAATAAAATTGTGATTGAACTATAAATCTGACTAATTTTATTCTGACATCAACTTTTTTACTGAAAGTGTTTTACAATCCCTCTAGGGTAGATGTTCACCTAGATAGCCCCAATGGTGGTATCGTATTTAACTTAGCCCACACAACTGTGCCAGCTTCAAGTAGCCCACTTGACTGTATCGTGGAGTATTTGATGTTATATAGTTTTACGGGGGTGTGGGGGCTTGCCCCACCCGGGTGCTAAGGTGCAAGCGATAGCGAGCACTGAGCGCATGCCTATATGTGAAGCATGGAGGATAGTGGGTAGACTGATACATATTAAAAACTGATCTTTGGAGACAAATATCATGCAAAGGGTAAACAACTGTGAGGGTAGTGTGATTTATGTAAAAAAATACAAAATAAAACATTGATTTCGCTAAAAAGTAGTGTAAACAGCCGTCATTGGGGCTAACTAGGTGAACATTTACCCACTCTAGTTTCATAATGGAACGAGAGCCAGAAGATCACTTTGGGCATTGACAATAGTGCTTACCATTATGTTACCTCAAGCAGCTCATATATATACGGTTCATTTTTTTGTTAGTGGGATGACAGTTGTAACTTTAATCCAATGCACAATACCATTGTCCACATCATTCCACTAAGACTATCACATTTAACTATTTAGTCTAAATGGCTTCAAGTAGTCCACTCAACTGTGCACGGAGTACTTGATGTTATATAGGGTACGTTTTTTCTTAGATTGCTTCGGACAGACAATTATTTCTATTGTTTCATCTTTTAGTCCACAATTTAAACATTCGAGTACAACTAGAAACATTGATATCGCCAGGCATCGTTTTCTTAACAAAGTAAACTAACTCTTTCCTTCATTAATTTCATTAGTTTCGTTTGAAATGTCACCAACATTGAGCATGCACACCAAATAGAATTTGTACTTTGTGACCGACTGTTAGTAATGCATTTAACTCGTTCCACTTTATGAACGTACCCATAGTTTTAGGGGCTCGCCTCATCCAGGTGCCAATGTGCAAGTAATAGCAAGCACCAAAGTGCACGACTACATGTAAAGCACGTAGAATAAGCAGTATACCGACACGTTAAAAACTCATCTTTGGAGGCAAATATCTCACAAAGGGTCAACAATTCCAACGGTGGTGCAAAACCCCTCGTTCAG
The DNA here is from genome assembly GCF_000671375.1 of Centruroides sculpturatus. Lineage (NCBI taxonomy): Eukaryota > Metazoa > Arthropoda > Arachnida > Scorpiones > Buthidae > Centruroides > Centruroides sculpturatus. Next base: position 58,671 of record NW_019386506.1, on the reverse strand, counting down.
AGCTCGAATCTTATCATATCGGCCGTCATCCCGTTAACAGAAAAGCAGGAGCGTGCCGTGACATTTGACTATAGGGAAGCTGTGTTTCTGTAAGAAGCCGACATCCAGGGGCAATCAGTCAATTGCGCGTCAGTGATGGTCTAGGGTCCATTCGTATCGTTTATTCGATAAGCCAGTAAAAACCGTAGACTTCTCTAAATGCATTTTTAATATCACAATTACATTACAAATCGCTAGCATAAGGGCTACAATTAAAAATAAAATAATAAAAACTTACTCGGTGAAATAAAATATGTGGTGGATGTANTAGTATTTATTTACTTTTAATAATAGTGACAAAGTAAATTCATTCTTTAAGAAAAATCTATACTTAAATTTAAAAACATTTTAGACATTGTAATAAAATCAAATTATCATCATTAAAGGTTCAAACCACCTTCAAATCCATACTTATTAAAAAAATGTGCATATTTCATCTATTCAGTAATATAATAAAATTATTTGCAAAAAATAGACTATACAATACTCACAAGGTCACAAAAATACCATGATAAAATATTATTGTAATCATTGAAATTGATAATACTCATTTTATTATATTTGTATACATATACTGTGCATACATGAGCTGCTCAGGAGAATAAATTGATAAACACCAAAATGAAAGTTTTAGAATACAGCAAAAATAAAATTGTGATTGAACTATAAATCTGACTAATTTTATTCTGACATCAACTTTTTTACTGAAAGTGTTTTACAATCCCTCTAGGGTAGATGTTCACCTAGATAGCCCCAATGGTGGTATCGTGTTTAACTTAGCCCACACAACTGTGCCAGCTTCAAGTAGCACACTTGGCTGTGTCATGGAGTATTTGATGTTATATAGTTTTATGGGGGTGTGGGGGCTCGGCCCACCCGGGTGGTAAGGTGTAAGCAATAGTGAGCACCAAGCGCATGCCTATATGTGAAGCGTGGAGGATAGTGGGTAGACTGATACGTATTAAAAACTGATCTTCAAAGACAAATATCATGCAAAGGGTCAACAATTATGGGGGTGGTGTGATTTATATAAAAAATACAAAATAAAACATTGATTTCGCTAAAAAAGTAGTGTAAACAATCGTCATTCCGATAACGGAGGTGCCATCATTGGGGCTAACTAGGTGAACATTCACTCTAGTTTCATAATGGAACAAGAGCCAGAAGATCACACTTTGGGCATTGGCAATAGTGCTTACCATTATGTTTCCTCAAGCAGCTCATATATATATATATATACATACATTTCATTTTTCATTAGCGGGATGGTGGTTGTAACTTTAATCCAATGCACGATATCATCGTCCACATCATTCCACTAAAACTATCACATTTAACTATTTAGTCTAAGTGGCTTTGAGTAGTCCACTCAACTGTGCATGGAGTACTTGATGTTATATAGGGTATGTTTGTAAAGTCGAACAAGTTAAACGAGAATGACGTCATCGTTATTCTTATTTCAAACTTTTCGACCAATCCATTTATAACAAAATGACTGTTGGTAAAATCAAAGATGCATATGTTGATAGTGCAGTCTTATTTGAAATATTTTTCTTAGATTGCTTCGGACAGACAGTTATTTCTATCATTTCACCTTTTAATCTACAATTTAAACACTCGAGTACAACTAGAAACATTGATATTGCCAGGCGCCGTTTTCTTAACAACATAAACTAACTCTTTCCTTCATGAATTTAGTTAGTTTCGTTTGAAACGTCACCAACATCGAGCATGCACACCGAATGGAATTTGTACTTGTAACTGACTTGTTAATAATGCATTTAACTCGTTCGACTTTATGAACATACCCATAGTTTTAGGGGACGTGTCCAGGTGCCGACGTGCAAGTAATAGCAAGCACCAAAGTGCACGACTACATGTAAAGCACGAGAATAAGCAGTATACCGACACGTTAAAAACTCATCTTTGGAGGCAAATATCTCACAAAGGGTCAACAATTCCGACGGTGGTGCAAAACCCCTCGTTCGGAACTCGAATCTTACCATATCGGCCATCATCCCGTTAACAGAAAGGTATCTTTTTCCTCGTAGATACCTCAAATAATCTGTTAGTTATACTGTATATATACAATTAAATCAGTAAAATTTCAATTTATGACGAAGCTAATCTGATTTTAAAATAAGTTTAATAATATCAACAAGTGGTTGTTATATCACGCATTTATTCATACTACACACGCGTAAGACAGTCCGATTAACATCAAAATGATGATGAATCACCAGTTGTGATCAGAGGACCAGGCTCCCGAGATATTTAGTTCATTTCTAAAGTTCTTAAGCTGTCATTTTGGTCAATATTCGACCAAAAGAGACGATAGTGTCGAAGAGATTGAGTTACGTACCATTTAAACTGGTGGAGTGAATATAGCAATATAAACAGACATCCCGCGTTATATCATTTACAGAGAAATTATTCAGCAATGTTTTCGGTCGAATAAGCAAAGAAAAGCTGAATATACACAATCTAATTAATGTAGGCCACTAGCAAAGTTATCGAATATACTTTGAAGTACTCCCCCCAAACTATTAAATGTCCATTTATAAGCAGAAGCATATTTTAAAATAATTTAATAATATCAGGAATTAATAAATATTTAACTTACTCAGCAATAATTTAATACTAGCTGAAACTACTACTAAAGCATCTAAGTTAAAATAATTTCGAAATTTTCTCTTCTGTTATTAAAAACTTTCATTTCCAGGCCTTTCCCATCAGGAATACACTTTCCACTGTCTCTACGCCCTCTGTCGTGTTTTGCACGAAACTCGAGAATTTTTTTAAAAATATTATTGATATAATTATTATTATTACTATAAATATTAATTTTTTAAATAAACGAATCGTTTTTAAATATTAAAATTATTTAATAAATTTTTTTAAAATAAAATTTACTAAACTGTAGATTTATAAATTCCCACTGTCTGTCCGTCCTTTCTTATGTCCAGAAATGAGTTAGGTAAACGAAAGCCGAGAATAGATATGAAAAGACTAGAGGCGGATGGCCCCGATTAACTACATAAGAATTTTCGGTACAAATCGGAAGTCACATTATTTCAATTCAAAAATGTTCTCCCGAAAAGAGTTAAATAAATGACGGAACGACTCCATTGTTAACAGGAAAAATATAAAAGCAGGCTGGCCGAGCGGTCGAGGTGGTAATCTACCGCTCTGGTGACCCGGGATCAAATCCAGACGCGTCGGAATATCCCCAGAAATTTTTCGAGAGGTGGCCGTCGAGATATATCGGGTCCCCGCCCTCACCACCCGTCCACTCCATTATGACCCCGCCGAACCCGTAATGGTCTTGCTATAAAAAGGCCCTCTTAATAACCACAGAGCGAAAAGATTTAAAAAGAAAGGAAAAAGTATGATGTACGGGGCCAATTCACTACTAATTTGAGGCGGGAAACATATATTTTAAATTAAAAATACGATTAAAAATTGCAGCCCGACATTGTGACTACGTCACGATAAATAATTGCCCGTTAAAATATAAAAAAATTGTTATACGAACAAGTGTACAAAGGATCTAAACACGAGTAACGTGTTTTTCCCCCTTGTTGCAAATAAAGAAATTATTCGTAAATTATAGAATCAAATTTTAATTATTCAAAATTCAGAAATTTTTCATTTTGATTTGCCGAAACGAAGCGTTATTTCTATTCAAAAATGAATCATTTAAATTTTCGTCCGCGTCTTTTTTAAATGTCGTGAACGTCTCGATTTTGCCACATTTTTTCACTGGACGACGTAGTCCCACAACGAAAGCATTACCGACGCCAACCAATCGTAGACTTCCCAGGTCCAAAAAAACAAAAACACTTGGCTAAATGACCATGGATATAATAACCACTCAATCATCTCGTCAAAGAGCGGGTAAGCGAGCGAGCATTTATCCAGTGCACATCGAATGATTTTGGACATCGAATGATTACAAGCAGAGGTTTTCTCGTTGGAATTTTCGGCGGCCTCTTCGCACGCTGTCCTGTGCTCACGTAGTCCGGATAACAGAGTTGTTTTCCCACACAAAGGACAGATGACGTAATGTGTGGCTATGATTTTCTTTATTTTCTTGACCCGATCGTCTCTCTCTATAATTTTGCTTATCGGAGATCGGCACGTCGGACAAACTTTGGTGATTTTTTTTACACTCTCGATACAAGACTTGCAGTAGAGATGGCCGCACGTCAGGACGGCCGGGTCGATGTAAACATCCAAACAAATAGGACATTCGACGTCAAGCATATCTAGTTCGTCCTCTGCCATTTTTTACGTGTATCTCCAACAATTGATCAGATATTATTATTGTACAATGTAAATTGTTTGGATTGTCTATTCGTTCAATTATTTCGTATCCAATCATTTTATAATTGACAAGACTATGTCTCGTCTACGAAATCGCGCTGCTGTCAACGGCTGCACACCTTAGAGGTGGGAAGGAATGAAGGAGTACATATCGCGAGTTGCAATTTGGCACAGAGTATTTGGTGCCCAAATCATGCGCACATAAAAGAAACCAGATTTGTAGGTAATCCGGGGACCGAGAACCGGATCAAAATAAAATACAAAATGTTAAGACTGTTTCTAAAAACAGGCGCGAGTGCGAGATTTGTGCATGAGTTGCTCGCACTCTCCGAGACATAGTCTCGTCCCGAGAATGGCTTCGCCGTTTTACTTGTTTAATTTACATATTGTTCTTATACATGAAATGCATTTTCGTGTCGAAGTGTCCCTATTAAATCCCGTTTAGCCTAATAACGCTAACAAAATTTCCTACAAATCGCCTTCCTCCCTGGCAGGGCAGACAAACACAAACTTATATTTTCTTATTTTTATTTATTTATTTTTCTTTTATTGAAGATCTGTCGCAGCTATTAGACTCGTAGAAATTCGTTCCGAATGTCTTTTTGAATCGAAGGACGAGGATGTTTATTCACAAAAGCGCAGTGGCAACATTTAATGGGTACAGCTGAGACACGAGCTTCACACGTGTAAATCGATTCTGGTTACGCTGATATTCGGGGACCCACTTTTGTTAATGCGAATACGTTGTCCTGCGCATTGTTTTTGATATAGAGGGGAGACTAAAAATCTGTCCTCGCTAGTAAGATGTTTATTGGAACGTGTGTCCCTCCAAAATACACACGCGCGGAATTTTTTTTCTTTTGACTTTTTGGATTTGGCGGATCTCGAAACGTCGAGTAGGCCATTTTATAAACAGAAAATCTTTTTCTATTAATCCTTTTTACCGAAACAAAATCGGAAGGCCGGGTGGCCGACCGGTCAACGGTGGCAACCTACCGATTTGGGGCATCCGGAATCGAATCCGGACGGGTGGAGAAATCCCCAGGAATTTTATCCCGCAAGCGTTTTAATACTTAAGTAATTTTTGTAAGAAATGTCTACTGGTCAGAAGTATCAATTTAAGGAAATAACGTTTTACTTAATTACAGTTGAAAATTATCTCCAATGAGCTAAAATATANGAGAAGGAGACCGGTCAGCAACTTCCTCTCCTTCATTCAATGATCTACAACAACTAACGGCACCGATGAACGAGCTGAAAATGCGTATGGACGGTTTAACCAGAGCCTCCCCTCGGATCACTTCTAGAAATGCGCAGGCCAATCAAAATCAGCGCGGGAATTTTTCCAATCAATCCTACAACACTCCACCTTTTCGACGTAGCGAATATCGTCGGCTGAATCGCCGATCCGAGCTCCCGAATAACCAATTTAACCAAAATCGGACACAAAATTTTCCTGATCGCCGAGAGAATAATAATAATAATCGAGGCGCACGCCCACGCACCGACTCCCCACAGCGAAGTGACGCAAGACCTGACCAAAACCGTGTCCGCTTCCGAGCACAACGTGCGGACACAATGCAAAACCGTTGGAAAGGCAATGTGCAAAGTATCAAAGGTCGACGACCTCAATTTGAGCTTAGAAGCGATACTAACTTACCTTTCCTTACAAGTAAGCCGAAGCGAAGATCTCCTATAGCTCAACATCGGCATATCAATAAAACTTTTCCTGCACGAAATCGAAATATGTGTCCTATATGTAACACCGAATATACAACGTCTCCAAATGAGGCTATGTTTGATTATTATCCTACCGATGAGAACGAGACAAGGTGGAAAGGCAGAATAGGGTCCACCCGAACCGTTGAAACTCAAAATCCTATCATACAAATTTATATTAACAATATCCCAGTGAAGGTACGAGTCGATCCTAGAATGGATATTACACTCATATCAAAGAATTTGGCAAACAGATTGAGAAAAAAGGCTTACGTTAAGTTTGGACAGAGACGATGGGCTGTCGTAAGAGATGAGGTTACGGCCCCATGTGACGGAATTGTAGGAAATGACTTTATTCATGAGGCGCACCTAACATTCGATTTTGCGAATAGACAGATGCTATTATCCGATGGTAAAGTTATCCATTTTTGCACACCCTTACGGCCTCGCCGAAGGAAGAGAGGGCAGAACCCCCTAAATAAATGGGAGAAAATTCAGGACTATTCGGACATCGGTTCTGACCGAAGTGAAATAAAAACCGGAGAAACCCGGACGAGGACCCGGAAGAAAAGACCGAACCGGAGATTACGAGAGAGACAAATCAAACGACTTAGAACCCAGCAAGGTAACACGGACTTTACCCTCGAATCACCTATCGAAACTTCGGAAGAAGAACCACCATTGATTAGCGATCCTTGGGATGAATCTATTTTGTCATCCATCCTTCCTCCATTACCGGAAGAACATATGGAAAGTAAAATGGAGAGTGATAAACTTAATCTAGAAAGCGTAGAATCGGAACCGGAAGGAGAACTAGAAATAACTTCTCCATATATATTCCGACGCCAAGGAGCAAGTCCAACTCCATCGATGTCTCGACCTACACGTGATCATTCTTCACGATTTACTTCACCTACTTCTAATCGATCATTCTCACCGTAGGTCTAGAAATTGAGTTGTAGCATATTAATAGGGCATTAATTGTATGAGACAAATAGAGGTCAGATAAAATATAGAAGAGGTGTTTCAATTAAATCCATTTCCTTATTTTTGGCATTAATAATGATATTACCCTGTTTCAGTGGGAAAGAATCTTAAACAGCGTAACGAAGGAATTCGTCATTTATTGCGCTCTCAAACAACTCTATTAAAAATGATACCCTAAATATAAGCAAACAAAATAGACCCCAGATCTATATATTATTTAAACGACAAGAATATTTTGGAGAAATCATGAATTTATACCAATATAACCTAGCCTTTGAAATAATTCTACGAACAATCGAATTCTCAGTCCAAGAATTACATTTCCAATTAGTAGAACTACGAGAAGCAATTGATATTTTAGAACAAGGTCGATTAAGCACCTACTTTATCTCACGAGAAATCATGTTACAAACTCTACGAGACATTCAACTCCAACTTCAGGAAGGCTATGCCATGATCGAACCCATCAAGTCCGATACATTGTTTAAATATTACCAATGGATAACTACCATTGCTGTAGCTCTACCTGGGAAACTACGAATTTTCGCCAAAATCCCCTTAATCACTCCTAGTGGATATTTTGATATGTACGAAATTGTCAAATTTCCAACATACATCCCTACATTAAAAACCTTTTTCCAATTTAAGCCAGAATATCCTATTATTGCTCTGTCTATGGATAGGCAATCGTATATGTTACTCCAACGATTCGAACTCACTATGTGCAAGATAGACCACTTTCCTATTTGTTCATTAAACGTTCCCATACAACGATTTCCTCAACGAAGTTGTGGGTATGCTCTATTTAATGGAATCGAAACCCAAGTTAAAGACCTCTGTACTCGACAAATCGTCGAAAGATATGCTCCTATCTTTAAGAGAATAAATGAACAACGAACCTGGATTTATTCCACACCTGAATCTCTCACCTTAACTATCCGATGTCCTACTAGACCTCAGAAATCACCTTATATATCTACAACTCACAAATTAAATTATACCGGGATGATTAGTCCTTCCAAATGCATGTACAAGGTCCAGGAATCGTTCTCACCTCACAGTTTCAAAGACAATCAACCTTACAACTTGAGATAGCACAACACTTAGTAGTTCCGCAAATTGAACAACTTTTAAATCAAACTGAACTTCAAATACTTCAAAAACGTCTCCTAGAATCACAAACCCAAGAAAAGAGAAATCTAAACTCCGACTACGATATCAAGTTAGCAGACCGATCCTTATCAGACGTCACCTATGACCTCAATCACCTGTTACAAATGACAACTAAATCAACACCTCCATCCTACCTCTCAACGGTAATGAC
>NW_019386506.1:33897-49700 GCF_000671375.1 Centruroides sculpturatus | reverse complement strand
AGAAATTGTATCATTTGAATACCATTTTTTCATTACAAACTAAACTTATATGATGACAGAGTAATACTTATTTCTATTGAAATAGGCTACTGCTTCTTCAGTTGATGTCTTAATAGCCATACGCTTTTCATCAATAGAGCCTCTAATTCCAGGAAAACTAGATTGAGTATAAAAAGTTCCATTATTCTTACATCATCTTGCTGTGTGCTGGCCAAGAGTTCATTTTTCATTTTCACTTAACACTAACTTGTAAGAAAGAATTAACAACTTTATTTAAAATATTCCACGCAGTCCGTCTAAACATATTAAAACGATCGCCAATACCCTTAGAGAAAAGAAAGAAAGAAAAAAAAAAGTGTTTTGTATTTAATATCAATTATTTGTTAATTTTGAACTCAGTTTAGTTACACTACAACAAAACAACGTCACATCCATTCACTGGGTAAAACAATTGCTTTAATTATGCATTATATGTATGTATAATCTACTATTCTCTTATAAACATAATCTAATTTCATATATTACTTCGTATAAACAAACCAGAATGATTCTTGATTTGCCAATGTCCATAGACAGCATAAAAGCTGCTTTTGAAAAGACACAGGTCGTCTTCCAGAGGAAGTAATTTTTCGGTGTCTATAATTGGGCTTATTTTTTAGAGGAGAATTTCAAAACATTCTCTTGTAAGTCTAAGGTTGTTTAAAATCGGTTGGCTTATAAAAAGGTAGAGTGTCTTCAATAAAAGTTTCTATCNTGTCCGGAAGAAGAATTATTATCCTAATCCTACCACATCGTTGGATATCAAAACCTTTTTCCTTAAGAATATTCAAAGACATAAAGAGGTATGGACCTTATTTTTGTGAACTCTCTCTCGGTCCTTCGCGGTTCAGGGATTCAGATTTTCCCTTTTGAAATTGGTTATTGTAATCTCTATGTAGCTAATAAATCGTTGTTATCCTGTTAAAGTGGTGTCATCTTTACTCGTATATCGCCGGTCATCTTACCGACGCACTCCTCCCTCCGCCACTCGACCCGAAGCATTTAATCCCGTTACCGCGAGAAAGGTTAAAATTTTAATCCATCCTGACCAGTGAGAAGGGTTTAACGACCTGTTGCCGGATCGGGAGACCTACACCCTCCCCAGCGGTTCACACACTAATGCATAATGCCAATTCCTCATCATTACCTGGTTAGCGTTGGTTAATGCATATTGCACTTTTCAAGGCAACCTTAAACAAAACTATTCTAAAAATGTACACGATGAAGTATGGAAAAATAAGATTCGGAGAAAAGAAAGCTGTGTATAATGAGCTGTGTATAATAAGAAAAATAAGCTGTGTAATATTGTCAGAAATTTTTGTTGGCTTTAATCAGTTCGAATATGGGAGGGACTGATGACTGAGAGTCCACTTTATATAATTTATTTACAATATACGATGGTATGTTGTAGTATTACACATCTAAAAACAAATGCGTTGGTTTTGCTAATGCTAGCAGTAACAGTTACGATAACTTAAGTAACGGTTAAGAAATGTTATTCATGTTTTGTTTTATATTGTTGCAAAAAATTGCATATTAGTATTGCACGTCAGTAAATGTATTACGTCATCCACAGGTATTAATAAATTAAGCATTGTAAATTAATTTGCCATCAATAACTGCGATCCTCATCGGCTTTTCGGTTATAATTACAGATTCAACACACAGCTTTTCGATTTTTTATTCAATCAACGCAAAATTTCCAGTAATGCATTTCGGCCTAATTAAGAGGTTTCTTCAGATGGATAATTTTGCGTTAATTAAATGAAAAAATCGAAAAAAAAATGTGTGATCTAAAGTATAAAGGAAAAGTCAATGAGATCCGTAGTTATTTATTAGAAACTATTTGATAATACAGATCAGAAGCTAAAATTCGCGTTTCCGTAAACAAACAAACGAGATAAAGCAAACGAAATACTTTAAAGTCAGCCGCAATCTAGGCAATATCAAAACAAACTGTTCGAAGGCGACATCGAATGAAATTCGTTCGGTCATCGACTCAACGTCAATCTACATCATATAAAATATTCCCTTCGATATAAAATAGACGGTCGGTTCGACACCTTTCGGATCCAATAAATTGGATTTTTTTGGGCGACGCTCATGCGCATTTGAATGTGTATGAGAAAGGAACATACACTGTAAACCATAAAGAAGACACGAGTGCGTGTTATGATCTTTGTCACATTTGCTACTCTGGGATAAGGAAACAATGAATCTGTAGAGCTATGTCACCGGTGATGTTACAAGATACATCCTTGCACTACTGTCGATGGAAAACATTCATGTGACCATAAACATTGTCCTTGACGTCACGTCGAAAGCGATGTCATTGCATAGTTTGAAGCGACATTAACATCTAGAAAGAAATGATGCTTTATTTATGCGATAAATTATAATATTCTTTTGGTAATTTTTTAAAATCTTAGACATTCAATAATTCAGATACAACTTAGAAATAGATTCACCTCGATTAAAGTTCTCGTCAATTTAATTTAAATAATAAAGAAAGAAATAAACTTATCAGGGGAGGACACAGCTGGCTATACTCCGATTTTGATTAGCTTTAACATTGCAAAACTATATAGAAAATTAAATGAAACGTGTTGAAGGGTTTAGTCCAATATGCTTTGCAAACATTAATTTTTTATGTTCGAAGATTAAAAAGATGTGTAGCGATACAGTAATTATATGCCGTGATGCACGATACGTTCAAGCATGATTTGTTAAAATGTCGTTAATTAAAGCCGAAAACTATCGTTCCGATTTCAAATCCAGATTTATTTTTTCGTGTGTTATTTCTATAATTTTTATTCAATTAAAACGGTAAGTATTTAACCTAATTAAAAAGAAAACAATTCAGTAATGTGCAATTACACTTGACACATGTTTTACTATTTGCTCTTAGTATTGTATTAATAACAAATATAGCGGAAATAATAACACTAAGAATTTAATTAGAATTGTTTTTAATTTCATTTAAATGAATAAGTTTAACGTTAAATGAATGTTGTAAATGTTTTCCTACTATTGTAATAGGTTTTGAATGTCTGTTTAACACACGTTTCATAATAGAAAAATTAATGAAGTTGTTAATTATCATTCTATACAGTGGTTTTTTTACATTTTATCTACGAAGAAACGATGAACAGAAATCCATACTGTACTACTGCATTTTTCTCATGAAGAGATACATCAGGTTAATTACATCTTCCTTTACGTTTATGATATTGAGTGTTTATTTAATTAATTTTTTGATAAATGTTTTTGATATTCAAGCATTTTATTTTACAGATTGAGTTTTCCATTGCTCTGCGTATTGGCTATTTTCATAATTTTGCCACTTTGTGGCGAAGGACCACATTGGGACATCGTAAATGAGGAAGCCGAAAAGGCTATACGATATTGGTGGAGATATATTCTTCATATTCAAAATTTATACAACGTGCCACTTGATGTAACTTGCTAAATATTATTATTATTCAGTATTTTAAGTTTTACGAAATACAGTTAAAAGTGCATTTTTCTTGCAGTTTTTTATCCATTTATGGTTCGTTAATGTGTTGATGCAATTAACTGTAATTACAGTTCCTTTATTATACATTCATGACAGGTAAGACTAATGATTTCTTTGAAATTGGTTTTTTTATTAAATTATATTTGTTAAATTTGTTAAATAATTCTATAATATGAGTTCTGTAATACGCTTCGTGTCTAGTCTTATATTCAATTTATAATCTCTATGTCGGCTTTTCTTTTTCGCTAGACTCATTGAGAAACAGAACAACTTTAGAAAATCAGATTTTATTTACTGTGTATGCATTTCGGACTTCGAGTCCTTTATCACCAACAGTCTATAAGAAACTCGAAGTCCGAAATGCTTACTACAGTAAATAAAATGTGATTTTCTAAAGTTGTTCTGTTTCTGAATGATGATGTAATGAGTATAGCGGAAAATGAAAGCCGTCATAGAGCTCATAAATTGAATTCTATAATATTTAAAGTATTACATATAATAAAATTCAGAGTAATTAGTTAACTATAAACTATAAAACATTAAGTGCTCGTTAATTAATTATTTTTAGTAGGGTTTTTAAAAGTGGTCAATATCAACTACATTAATCACTTAATTACCAATTGGTATCAATTGGAACAGAGTAACGCTGTTGTGCATCACAATCCTCTCGTGAAAAAACGTGACTTAATCTGTTATTTGTAAAATGTAATTTAATCTGTTATATATGAATATAAAATTCAAAATTTTCTATTACCCACAGTGTTTTTAAAAATACCACTATATTGTAGAAAATATCTCTTTTAAAAACACATTCTGTTACTGTTGTTTGAATATAATATAGAATTGGAAAAATGATATTTTCATGACTGACATCTAAGGCTTTACAGCAGAGTCAAAAAGCAACATACAATATCTGCAACTGAGCTTCGACCAGTGCACCAAGATGAATTAGTTCCAGTAACGGTTTCACCTCTGAATTTTTCGGAAGCTTTTAAAAAGGAATCTGATCATGAAGACGAATCGGCAAAATGACAATCAAGCTGTAATGAACATCTAACCTGGAGTCCTACAGATCTGCCACAGCTCACCAATCTGTCTCGATTAAATGATCTGAATTGTTATTTGGATCTTTTAAAAAGAGAGGTTTAATTACTTGCAACAAGTCTCCAGCTGTGGAAATTTCAGCAGAAAGAAGTGAAAGTGTCTTGTTACAGAAACGGGAAGTCAGCAAACATAAAACTTTTCAATGGAGGCCAATCCTTTTTTTACAAGGATATACCGCTTTTCTTGGAAGAGCTTCAGCTGCCATAGGATCCTGAGAAATGGAGATTCTTTATTGACTCTTTAAAGTTTAGCCTTAAAGGAATTTTGCTGTACAATGGCTCCATCATCTGCCCGTTCAGTCGCTCATGCTGTCCAAATTAACGAAACTTACGACTACTGTATAATAGTACACATAACTGTGTTATTGGTCTAGTTGTAATGTATACGAAAATTCAGAATGTTGTAAATTTGAAATACGCAAGTAGACCGTTTATATGTAAATGGGTGTTGAATAATACCAGCTTACCAGATTTATTTAACCGCATTCGATAAAAGACGGAATTAATAAAAATTCGAAGAATTGTTGAAGGGGTCGACATTTACTTTAGAGTAATAAAAGAAATAAAATTAATCTCATACAATATGGAAACTTTTGTGCGATTTTCGATTTAGATAATGACATGTGTTACGAACAATCCAAAGTCCTCCATCTATATCTACAGAGTCCTGAATCCANTTATATAACAATAGTTTGATTAATTAATGTTGTAGGTGTAGCAAACAAATTCCTATCCATGGACTTCTTCGTCGTAATGGATCGACTAACAATCTGGATTTATCTTCTGCACCCTGCATTTATTCTTTATCTTTTCGGAGAATTTAGAAGTCCACATAGATTTACACAAATAAACTTGGTAATAAATTGTATGAATATTTAGTATTGTTGAAATACTTTACACGTAAGAAACTAATTCCGTGTTGAAACTAGTGGATACAATCACAAGTATGTGAATAAGCTATACTAGGAATTTTTAATAGTTGTAATTACATTATCCTGTTTTCACTAAAATGTCTGATGTCCCGCTACGAAGGCGTTTTGAGACTTACTATCATATTAACATAATATACTTTAACACCGATCGTCTCAGTCCACGAACCAGCGAAATGTCTGAAAATATGCTACGGATCAGAGTTATACAGGCTTAAAGTTTAAAATTTGTACTTTTATATTTAATATAATTTCTGTAAACACTACAATTTTATTTTTTCAGCTTTCACATGAAACTCTACGAAAAACTAAAAGTTGTAAGTGTACACACGTATGCATAAATGTTTTCTTTGGATTTTGGAATGGTTTATTTCATTTTTGTTTTTATACGAGACTGTACGGCATTTCGATATGTGCTGTTCCGATAAATGACATTTACTTACTACATTAACTTATAGCAAATATGAAAAGTTATCTGTAATTGATCTGAACATAAATACTTCTAATGTGTTTAGTTTTTATTTTTAGACATTTAATTTAATTAAGCTCTTTAATCATTTTAATTTTTTAAATTCAATGACAAGTTGATATATTATATATTTTAATTACATTTTAGGAAATATTGTTATTGTTATTTTATTACATGTTAATTCAATTTGCTTTAATTGCAGATGGTCAACAATTGGAACCGTATTATTATGCATTTTGACACTGGCAGGAATCATTTTGCATGTTTGGCAATCAGTAATTGCCAAATACATCACGATCGTTGGTTTATCAGTAAATATTCGGTATGTTTTATGTCTAAAATACGTTCGTTACATACAATCATTCTTAAATTACTTTTTTAAATAAATGGTAACACAGCACAAAATGCGAGGATAAAAGTCCAAATAAAGTTCGGGTTTTCTTTTCCTATGGTTCGGCTAGGGTGGCGAAACAATCGTAAACTCCAGGGCGTAGGTAAGACTTCAGGCGGTTTTTCTCGGATGATCCGATAAACCTAGGATGGCACTAGGTGGGGTGATACAGCAAAACAGGTTGTTTCCACAATGTCCGAAAAGTTTTTTCCTAATTCCACGGGAGCACGCACATCCAAGATGGCATGACTACGAACCAAAAACTTCCCGTGCTTAAAACGCGCAGTTTTATAAGTTTTTTTTTTAAAGCTGCCTTTCCATTGGTCTTGACTCGTCACCCGGTGACAATTCGAAACCGATCGGAAGGCGCGGGAGAGATCAGTTTCGCGACTAAATACGACTCCTCTGCCATGTTTCCCTCGAATTTAGTCTTTCCTATTGTTTAAATAATTTACCAAAAGAAAAAAACTTTTTCTTTGTTTAATCGAGATCTTTAATTTTTTCCTTTCGAGTTGTAAAAGGTGATTGTTAAATTTCTCGATTGATAGTCCACATTCGGATTTCTACGTTGACATCCGTCCGGGACCTCACAAAAATTGTCCAACTAATTATCTTTTATAAATACAATCGCTACTACACGCATTTCTTTTCTATTTCAGTACATTACGTTAGCTATAACATTGTTTCTGAATTTCTGAAAAATGTCTGAAAAAATTTTACAACTACTAAGTTATATATGTTTGACTTTTTAAAATCTTATGGGGATATTACCAAGGTTCGAAACACACTCTGCCATTCTTAACATGATAATCCTAAAAGCAGGTATTTATTCCTCGTGGAAACAAGAATAAATAAATTACAAGTCAACTATTAGAAGTGAATTATCATTGTCCCTTATTAACCCAGAAAGGTTTTGTACCGAAACTGACCAGTAGTGTTCAATAAATACACCATTTAAAATTGCTAATATTAGGTTAGAATGAATAAAAATACGAAATAAAATTTACTGGTAGTATAGTTTATATAATATTCGTGGTATTTACTATAAATTACTCAAAAATACAGTTTACACAAATTTTTATCTTATTTAAATGTTCTGAACATCCATTTAGATTCCATACATCACAACACTGTTTTAAGTTTTTCGCAACGTTTACTTGATAAATATTGCATGAATATTACACAATTTCGAAGAAGAATCAGTTTGTCGTCCATCGCAAGTTTTGTAATTTGTGAATGAAAGTCTCCCACAATTTTCTGATAGGTGCTAATTTATCTTTTTTTAAGTGTCCAAATAACACTATTATCAAATCTTAAAAAACGTTGGATAGGCACTAATACATGTTTTATCACAGTATTACGGAATATTGGTTGCCAAATATAGAATTCTAGTACTATCTAAAATTTATTCTGCTATGTTTATTGATACCAATAGTCAATATTACATCTAAAAACACTTGCGATTTAATTGTATCTATTAGTTTCTACGTATTTTGCAATATACTGGTAGTAAATAATACATTGGTATGCTTTACAGTTCCAGTTATTTTAATCTGAAATAATTTGAAATTGTTAATGTAGTGGTGGAATATTTTTCCTTGTGGTAGAACAACCTTATTTACACAACCACCGATTATACTGTGCTTTCTATTTCATTATATTATAATCATTTCTGTTTTTTACAGTACTGGTTAACCAAATAATTTCATTTTTTCAAGACATTCAATAAACTTATTAAATTATTATAATTATTTAATTTTTCCTCTTCAGTTGTATTTTCTTCCCCACTGCATAACCGCTCATCAACCGCCTCGGACGTTGTTTTTGTCAAATTACTTTCATTATGAGAAACGTCACCTACAACACAATCTCCTCTTTACTGCAACTTTTTCTAAATACATAGTTCTCACCATCGCTATAATCTACAGCATGTCAAAAATTTTCATTAGTCAAAATATTATTCTTATTTATTTCTCAAAAGTGAACAACAAGTCTTTTATTTTACAATGAAAATTACACTTACGCTGTTTATCTTGTGATTATTTTTATCACTACTGAAGAATAAATAATATATATTTCAATATATAGCAGCACAAGTTTCGAAACACACTGTAAATCAACTATAACACAATAACACCAACCGCACATCTACAAATGCTATAAGTACTGATGAACAGAACAAAGACAACAAGTAATTACATACGAATCATCGTACATTAAACTTCGTTTTGCATGCAAATTAATTTGAAAATGTGTCTGTCAGACACTACTAAGTGGTCTATGGTTGAACAAAGTTTCAGGAAAGGTAATTTATTATGTTTTTCATAACTGAACAACGTTAATCATTTAAGAAATATTTTAGTAATCATTTTCACAATATTTGTTCAACTAATTTTGAATTATATAACTGATACAGAATAACTTTATGAAATAGTTATATTTTTATATTTATTCGGCTATTCCTTGTGTTAATCTTTATATAATCTCTGCACAAAACTAGCTTTATAACTTTAAATATCTTTACAGAAATCTCGAGAATTTATTCCTGTATGTGTATCAGAAACCTTACTTTACCCACCTGAGTTCTTACTGCTTGGGCTTATTAATAGGATACACGTTAGCTAAAAAGAAACAATTGAAATTCCGAAAGGTATGTTATAAATATGGCTTAGCATATTAACGAAAGCTAATTTAATATATGTTGTGTTGTATAAAATATATATTAAATAAGATAAATTATAATTACACAGAGGTGTTTTAGGTAAAAAAAAAATTGTGACTGTATATATGTGATTTTAAACAGAATTATAAACTTTGTAGTATTTCAGAGCAGAGATATAGTTTGATTTCGAGATATTAACGAATGCACATTTGGACCTCCAAAAATTTTTTTAGTTTTAAGAGTCATTTAATACTGTATTAAATGAGTCTTAAAACTAATACTGTATTAAATGAGTCTTAACCATATAAATTTAATACTGTATTAAATGAGTCTTAAACATTCAGGTTAATAGTAGGGTCGGTTAGTTGGTATATGTGGGACAAATAATGAAAAACAGAAAGGAAAAAGTTATTATAAGACAAATTTGCTTCGCTTACTTGGGGTGATTTTCTGCGAAGAACTTTTATTCAACCTTCCATGTTTTAATGAAAATGCTACGCAATCCTCATTTTAATGAAAATGAGGATTGCGTAGATTGAAACTATTGCACATGTTATCTCAAAATAACACCTACAAGCTAGAGATAAAGATAATAGTGGAGAGGATATAAAAGATCAAGACTTAGTGACTAACCAGGAAGTCAGAAAATATTTTCTGAACTGAGACGATATTTAATGAAAAATGGAAAGGAAGGAATTCCCATTTCTGCGCTAAATGCCATCGTCGATTTTGTGCACTTGCAAAGTGTCGGGATGGATTCTCGTTACTTTTTTTCTCTTTTATTCAAACGAGCAACAGTTTATGCCGTAGAAACTCGGATCGAGAAACGACCGTTCGTTTTGAAAGCAGGTTAGCCGATTGGCCGCCGACCATCGGACGGACAAGAGCGCTACGTAGCGCTAATTGATTAACTAATCAGCGCTGCAAACCAAATAAAAAACATTGAGTATAGGCAGGAAGGTTAAGTTTGCCTAAGTTCGCCTAAGTTGAGTTAGTCTAGGTTTAAGTTCGATAGGGTTCTGTAGGAACTTCCGATTAAGGACGTTTCGTCTAAGTTCGGCTAAGGGAACTCAGGAGTTGGTCAAATAAAGCAAGGTTGCTTTCGTCTTGTCTGTTGTTATCGACGAACGCCGGAAGGAGTATACAACTAATTACTACTCAAGAATTATTTCGTAACTAGCAGATCCCGCCACGCGTTGTTGTGGCTCAAAATGTATCTATTATAAATGTATAACACTTCCCCTGTGGGGGAAAATTTTTCGAAAAATTTTTTCTTAGTGTACAGTACATTCTCTTGACATACCCTATTAAAACGCAATCAAAAACGCAAAAACCCGCATCTAAAATAGTATAATAGAAGCGAAGTTCTTCACAGTAAGCCTTAATCCGGTCCTTTTCCACCGCGGGGGAAATATCGAAAAATCCCTTCTTAGTGTACATTCTGTTGACGTACTCTATTAAAACGTAATCAAAAACGCAAAAAACCGCATCTAAAATAGTATAAATAGAAGCAGACTTCTTTACGGTAAGCCTTCCCCGTAAGGCTTACCGTAAAAAACTGTCCATCTCCCATGTTTAACGGAATAATATACAGTTTATGTCCATCCTGAAGTTCCATTCCAAATATTGTGAAAGAATTTTTGAAATCGGATGAGTAGTTTCGGAGATTACCTGCCGCATATAAACTAACATACATACATACAAACATTTCCTCTTTATAATATTAGTATAGATGTGCCTTTTCGACGGACATATTCGGAATTAATTGACTATTTGCACTCTAATTTATTTTGTATGTGTGAAACCTATATTCTAAATATCTCAAACGTTGTAATTTGTTACCCTTGTGAACATCGTAAGTTTACGTAAGTTTTATTTGATGTTATAAACGTTTTGTGAACTGTGATTTGGAATTTGACTCAAAGTAAAAATAAATGTGTCAAAAGAAGCTCGATAAATTTCTGAAAAATAATTGTTTTTGTTTACCTGTTAAATGATTATATATTATGTTATTTTTCAACTTGGATTTATTTGCACATATATACGGTACATATCTGCAAATAAATCTAACTTGAAAAGCAATATCAAAATCGAATATTAATTATATTTTCTAATAAATAGCTTTTGTCTTTATTGCACATTTCTCGACTTTGATTTCGTTTGGTTTTTTAAATTGGCTTTACTTCTAATTAGAAGCTCGTTATACCCAAGGCCAGAAAGAAATGCTTTTCTTTTTGATATAATAATTAGCTCATGTATATTATAATGTCAATACAATACTAATGATAAAGTAAATAACTTTCACGTTTACAAATAAAGATCATTATTTAAATTCTTCCATTGTTTCTATAAGACAGTAGTTGAAATTATGCTTTGTTCTGTCTATCGATGATTATTCAAATAACTATCTCAGTTTCTTATAGTTTGAAGTTTCTTTCTTATAGTATATTTAATTTGGTTATTTTAACCGGCAACTGTGTTTTTATTTCTAGGTTAAATAATATAGCCTAACGTACTTTATAAATAAGTACGAATAAGTAAACTTGCGATTTAATAACACATTTTTTGTTTCAAACTTCGTGTAAGATATTTGTAATACTTCTCGAACAATAATTATACGTGTTCATTTTGTACTTTATTATTAATATTTAATGTACAGAGTAAAATGTAAGAAAACGTATATAAAAAAATAATTTAAGTACATTTTAAAGTGAATTGGAGTTTTATGTGTTTCTAGGTCAAATACTTTATCATTTCCATTACCATCCGTGCTAAATGAGTGTAGTAGCTACTATAATAAACAAAATTAAGATCTTGCATATAATCAATGAATATATTTTAACTGCTAATTTCTTAACGTTATTTTTAATATAATGGTGTTACTGTGTTAAGATCTGCGCGAATAATAATTTCTCTAATAATGTAACGATGTCTCAAGAACGGTGCTGCTGCCTGCTTCTGGTGGAACACCCTGACCGACCGACCGAGAAAACGACCATCAAGCTCATGCTCGGATAAAAGAAAAACAAGAAGAACGATTCTATGACGCCGATCCCTATACTATTATCGTAAAATCATAATCAGAACAATTCTCAATTCATTGTTTTTAAAAATGTTAATAACTAAAATGTCTTTGGATTTTTAGGTTTTATCAGAAAAATTAATTAATTTACATCTGATATGGAGATATTTGATGTTTTAGTTTGGTAATCCTAATTTGACAAACGAGAAATATCTCGCCTTGTTTTTAAATACTCATAAAATATTTCCATAAGTCTAATGAATGCAATTATTTAACTTAATTTTAATTAATTCACTTTCAATATGTGTTGTGTAACTTACCTGAAGATAAAAAATTAAATAAGCCATTTACTTGATTTCAAACATACTTCAATACGTAAATGATCAGTTTTTAAAATTCATTTATTTACACATATATTTGCGTTTTAAAATTCGTTTGGAAGGTTCAAATAAAACAATATATTTTTAATACCGGACTGTGCATGTATTAAGTTACAAATCGTTTCAGTCTTTAAGAAAGTCTGTGCGATGTCATACACAATCCTAGCTGACTAAACATTCGCTCAACAGATGCACTGGATGCTGGTAATCTCATCAATAAACTCAATAATTTTTCAAGATCTGAAACAAACTTTGCAGTATTTTTTAAATTAAATATCTCTGACCAGTAGAATCTGACAGTATAAGTTTTTGATCCCAAGTTAAGCAGGACTTGTTTACACCATTTATTGTTTACAACTTGTATATCAACCTTAACATTTTTGTTGTAAATTTGTCTCTTTAATCCGATTTTCAGTTCGGTAGACTATCATATACAGCATTCAGGTTATGAACTTCCTTTATTGATTTGTCATATGCATTTCGGACTCAATTGTAATTTAAGTCCCTCTTCTGTACACCGAGGTTTTAGAAAACAGATTCTGAGTTTGTACTGAAGAGGACTTAAATTACAATTGAGTCCGAAATGCATATGACAAATCAATAAAGGAAGTTCATAACTTGAATGCTGTATATGATAGTCTACCGAACTGAAAATCGGATTAAAGAGACAAATTTACAACAAAAATGTTAAGGTTGATATACAAGTTGTAAACAATAAATGGTGTAAACAAGTCCTGCTTAACTTGGGATCAAAAACTTATACTGTCAGATTCTACTGGTCAGAGATATTTAATTTAAAAAATACTGCAAAGTTTGTTTCAGATCTTGAAAAATTATTGAGTTTATTGATGAGATTACCAGCATCCAGTGCATCTGTTGAGCGAATGTTTAGTCAGCTAGGATTGTGTATGACATCGCACAGACTTTCTTAAAGACTGAAACGATTTGTAACTTAATACATGCACAGTCCGGTATTAAAAATATATTGTTTTATTTGAACCTTCCAAACGAATTTTAAAACGCAAATATATGTGTAAATAAATGAATTTTAAAAACTGATCATTTACGTATTGAAGTATGTTTGAAATCAAGTAAATGGCTTATTTAATTTTTTATCTTCAGGTAAGTTACACAACACATATTGAAAGTGAATTAATTAAAATTAAGTTAAATAATTGCATTCATTAGACTTATGGAAATATTTTATGAGTATTTAAAAACAAGGCGAGATATTTCTCGTTTGTCAAATTAGGATTACCAAACTAAAACATCAAATATCTCCATATCAGATGTAAATTAATTAATTTTTCTGATAAAACCTAAAAATCCAAAGACATTTTAGTTATTAACATTTTTAAAAACAATGAATTGAGAATTGTTCTGATTATGATTTTACGATAATAGTATAGGGATCGGCGTCATAGAATCGTTCTTCTTGTTTTTCTTTTATCCGAGCATGAGCTTGATGGTCGTTTTCTCGGTCGGTCGGTCAGGGTGTTCCACCAGAAGCAGGCAGCAGCACCGTTCTTGAGACATCGTTACATTATTAGAGAAATTATTATTCGCGCAGATCTTAACACAGTAACACCATTATATTAAAAATAACGTTAAGAAATTAGCAGTTAAAATATATTCATTGATTATATGCAAGATCTTAATTTTGTTTATTATAGTAGCTACTACACTCATTTAGCACGGATGGTAATGGAAATGATAAAGTATTTGACCTAGAAACACATAAAACTCCAATTCACTTTAAAATGTACTTAAATTATTTTTTTATATACGTTTTCTTACATTTTACTCTGTACATTAAATATTAATAATAAAGTACAAAATGAACACGTATAATTATTGTTCGAGAAGTATTACAAATATCTTACACGAAGTTTGAAACAAAAAATGTGTTATTAAATCGCAAGTTTACTTATTCGTACTTATTTATAAAGTACGTTAGGCTATATTATTTAACCTAGAAATAAAAACACAGTTGCCGGTTAAAATAACCAAATTAAATATACTATAAGAAAGAAACTTCAAACTATAAGAAACTGAGATAGTTATTTGAATAATCATCAATAGACAGAACAAAGCATAATTTCAACTACTGTCTTATAGAAACAATGGAAGAATTTAAATAATGATCTTTATTTGTAAACGTGAAAGTTATTTACTTTATCATTAGTATTGTATTGACATTATAATATACATGAGCTAATTATTATATCAAAAAGAAAAGCATTTCTTTCTGGCCTTGGGTATAACGAGCTTCTAATTAGAAGTAAAGCCAATTTAAAAAACCAAACGAAATCAAAGTCGAGAAATGTGCAATAAAGACAAAAGCTATTTATTAGAAAATATAATTAATATTCGATTTTGATATTGCTTTTCAAGTTAGATTTATTTGCAGATATGTACCGTATATATGTGCAAATAAATCCAAGTTGAAAAATAACATAATATATAATCATTTAACAGGTAAACAAAAACAATTATTTTTCAGAAATTTATCGAGCTTCTTTTGACACATTTATTTTTACTTTGAGTCAAATTCCAAATCACAGTTCACAAAACGTTTATAACATCAAATAAAACTTACGTAAACTTACGATGTTCACAAGGGTAACAAATTACAACGTTTGAGATATTTAGAATATAGGTTTCACACATACAAAATAAATTAGAGTGCAAATAGTCAATTAATTCCGAATATGTCCGTCGAAAAGGCACATCTATACTAATATTATAAAGAGGAAATGTTTGTATGTATGTATGTTAGTTTATATGCGGCAGGTAATCTCCGAAACTACTCATCCGATTTCAAAAATTCTTTCACAATATTTGGAATGGAACTTCAGGATGGACATAAACTGTATATTATTCCGTTAAACATGGGAGATGGACAGTTTTTTACGGTAAGCCTTACGGGGAAGGCTTACCGTAAAGAAGTCTGCTTCTATTTATACTATTTTAGATGCGGTTTTTTGCGTTTTTGATTACGTTTTAATAGAGTACGTCAACAGAATGTACACTAAGAAGGGATTTTTCGATATTTCCCCCGCGGTGGAAAAGGACCGGATTAAGGCTTACTGTGAAGAACTTCGCTTCTATTATACTATTTTAGATGCGGGTTTTTGCGTTTTTGATTGCGTTTTAATAGGGTATGTCAAGAGAATGTACTGTACACTAAGAAAAAATTTTTCGAAAAATTTTCCCCCACAGGGGAAGTGTTATACATTTATAATAGATACATTTTGAGCCACAACAAGGCGTGGCGGGGTCTGCTAGTTA
>NW_019386506.1:21435-30609 GCF_000671375.1 Centruroides sculpturatus | reverse complement strand
CATTTCGTTGTAATAATATTAAATGGGTGTTGGATTTGTATTTCTTTGTTTTAATAGTGAATTCCAACTTATACATTGTTAATAACATAATTTTATATACGTGCCTATCTTGCCCCATTACTGTTGCCCCTATACCAGGGGCAACTTTAATAAAAATAATTAAAATAATTACAACTTTACAAAAAGAGAGAAGTTGCCGATCTTGCCCCAATACCCGGGGCAACTTCGTCAATTTCTTTCTTCTTGTAAAGTTGTAATTATTTTAATTATTTTTATTTCCAAACTGATTTTAACCAGTTCTATAGTAAGGTAACATTCCAGTAGACAATATGCAATGCTTTTTTTTTCAGTTTACAGCAGTATTTATTACACAAAATTTAAGTAAAGCTTAACATGCCGATCTTGCCCCGATCTCCCCTATAATATTGCTTAGCAGGCCACACAATTTAATGTAACGGGCCGCGGGTTGGCCAGGTCTGATTTAGGTATATTAATGGTTAAAATAAAATTAAAAGGCAATCAATTAGATGAACAATATTCATTCAAGCATAGTCTTTTTAATTATAAAAAATCGTATTGATTAGAAGTGACACAACACTTGTAGAAAACTTTAAAATAAAAATAAGCTAATCAGTACTTATCAGTTTGTATTTTTTTTTATTAAGCCATGAACTTTTAAAGGTAATTAACTTTCGAAAATATTTTCGAAAATTCAAACGAAATAATAAAAATAACTTTTAAAGTCAAACTAGAATTAAAAATGAACTTGTTTGTTTTTCTTAGTGTAACATAAAATATTTAATCTTTTATTTATTTTTACAGGGTGGGTTAAGGTGTACCTTGGTAACCCCAATGACGGCACTTCGGACTGTTCGTGCTCCCGGCGAACTCCTGGAGGGGAGCCACTGGCAGGCCGCTCATTGTTTAACGTCAGTAGTTATTGATTCACGGTAGTTCTTGAACGAAAGAAAAAAAAAAGTCTACTAAAAATGTAGTTAACCTAACCAAACCAACCTAACGGAAGCATCGCCTTGGGATTACCTAGGTACACTTTAACAACCGAGTGTACTGTGGTGGCATTTCGAATTACACAAAATCATTTTTTTATACACTGGCGCCTATTTATAGTACATAAATCAGTTCGGCCTAGGTCAAACTAGTTAAGCCTAAAGTATTTACGCCAAACTACATTATCCTAGGCCAGGGATGGCGAACTTTTTTGAGCTTGCATGCCACATAGTAAGCATAATAAGCATACTTTTCTTTAAAAATGATTATGCGTGCAGAAGTTTTAGACTTCTAGTAACTATATTTGCGTGCAGAAGTTTTAGACTTCTAGTAACTATATTTGCGTGCAGAAGTTTTAGACTTCNAAATTGGCTTTACTTCTAATTAGAAGCTCGTTATACCCAAGGCCAGAAAGAAATGCTTTTCTTTTTGATATAATAATTAGCTCATGTATATTATAATGTCAATACAATACTAATGATAAAGTAAATAACTTTCACGTTTACAAATAAAGATCATTATTTAAATTCTTCCATTGTTTCTATAAGACAGTAGTTGAAATTATGCTTTGTTCTGTCTATTGATGATTATTCAAATAACTATCTCAGTTTCTTATAGTTTGAAGTTTCTTTCTTATAGTATATTTAATTTGGTTATTTTAACCGGCAACTGTGTTTTTATTTCTAGGTTAAATAATATAGCCTAACGTACTTTATAAATAAGTACGAATAAGTAAACTTGCGATTTAATAACACATTTTTTGTTTCAAACTTCGTGTAAGATATTTGTAATACTTCTCGAACAATAATTATACGTGTTCATTTTGTACTTTATTATTAATATTTAATGTACAGAGTAAAATGTAAGAAAACGTATATAAAAAAATAATTTAAGTACATTTTAAAGTGAATTGGAGTTTTATGTGTTTCTAGGTCAAATACTTTATCATTTCCATTACCATCCGTGCTANAGTCTCTAGTATAAAGTTATGTGCCAACCACCAAAGACTTTCGTCTTCAAACCTAAATAACGCGTTGAAATCAGTGACTTATGGAGAGGAACGAAGTTTATAATATTTAACTATCGTTAGATTAACTACATTAATAAAAACAAACCACATTTCTTTGCTGTTGAGTCTACGTTTGAATAGATGTACGAATTTTAAAAGATATGCTTATAATTCGAAGTAAATCTTTACTCTTATTCATGCGTAATACTTATTACAAAAACAAAGCTTCATTCAAAAGCATTCACTTCATGCTTATAAGGGTATATTTATGCATTTATTTTTATGCATATGACTCATTTTGTCGCATTGTGTCTTGCATTACAGTTTAAATAAATAAGACTATTTATTTATTAATATACTATAAATAATAAAAATATATAAAATAAATATACTATTTAAATAAATAAATAAATAAATAGTACGACGTCTTACTATAAACAAATTTAAAATATTTTATTATTGTGTAGCATTTGTGTTTTTTTAAATGTAACTGTACAATATTTATATACGGATTTATCATCTTTATTTGTGTCGAAATATGTTTAATACAAATTTGTTTATTTTTTCTAGTGCATGACATTCTTATTAGTGTTGGCACTCTCCGTTATTTCATCAGTTTTCTGCTACATTTTTTTTCAAGTTCCATTTTCATACTTTGCTTCAAAGATATTCATGCCAGACAATTCTAAGAGGGATTTTTCCGATGATAATGAAAATCAAAGAATGCAAACATTTAAAAAATGGAATTTACCAATTTTCCATACAAAAACATTATGGATATCAGGAAGTGAAAGAAAAACGACAGACCAGTAATTGGCCATTAATATGGGACAACAGTTCATTCCGAAAGCCTTACAAATTGGAAAGAAAATTAATTAAACAAAGACAAATTTTCTTCATTTTTAAAAGAAATAAGAAAAAAAATCAACGATAATTTTTTTTATGCTTACATTCAAAATTTTTATGTGGTTTTCAGTATTTTATGCTGGAATAAAAGGGCTATATATCTTCCCCTTTATCTGTGCCTATTAATGTAATATCATATTTTTAATTATTCGAATGTATCAATTTTGGTAATATTAATTATTTAAACAAATTTACTTATAGTAAATGCGTTATATTATTTTTGGTAAGGGATATAATAGTCTTTATTAATAGTTCCAATGACTTATGAAATTTAGTTTAACTTTTACAAAATTTGTGTAAAGGAGTGTTATTACTAAATAAATATATTATTAAATACTGTATTTAAACAGTTATTTATTGTGACATTGTCACAGTGTCGAGTTGCAAATTTTAATCATGTTTAATTAATTTAATTTAAAATATATGCACTCTACCTCATATCATTAGTGACTTGCCATGAACTGTACATCATACTTTTCCTCTAACAACAGAGTCGTGCCGTTCAACTATCTAAAACATTTCAGGGGAAAACATTTGAGTTGAAATAATGTGATATCCGGATTATATCGGAACCTTTTATATCGTTAACCGGGGTCTCCTTTCCCTGCGCTTTCCACATCTTTTCTCGACTAATAAATATCCAATTCCCTTCTTAAGATTTAAGGAAAGACAGGCGAACGGACGAGTGTGGGAATTTATGTCTACATTTTTATTTAATTGCTGCTGAATAACGCTGATTTGTTTTTTTTTTAATTTAATTCGTTCGTCGTACAATAAAGTGATATGTACTACTGATTTGAGAAAATCAAAATTTGAAATTTGAATTTAAAATTCATATTTACCGCAATTTCAGATGGTTGTTGTTTCATGTTGGATTACGACAATTTGTTTGATGGGACTTGTCCTGTTCGGTTTGCACAATTACAGAAATGATCCCTATCCGAATGAGNTGTTTTAATGAAAATGAGGATTGGGTACATTGCAATTATTGCACACGTACTCTCAAAATAACACTTACAAGCTATAGATAAAAATAATGGTGGAGAGGATATAAAAGATCAAGAGTTAGTGAACAGTAAGAAAATACATTCTGAATTGAGACGATATTTAATGTAAAATGGAAAGGAAGGAATCCCCATTTTTGCGCTAAATACCTTCGCCGATTTTGTGCAGTTGCAACGTATAAATAAATGTGTCAAGACATAGACGATAAATTTCATAAAAAGCAATTTAAATGATTATATATTATGTATTTTTGAACTTGGATTTATTTGCACATATGTACGGTACATATCTGCAAATAAATGTAACTTGAAAAGGAATATGAAAATCGAAGCATTTGTCATTATTGCACATTTTTCGACTTTGATTTCGTTTGGTTCTTTAAATTGGCTTTACTTCTTATTAGAAGCTCGTTATAATCAAGGCCAGAAAGAAATGCTTTTCTTTCTGATATAATAATTAGCTCATGTATATTATAATGTCAATACAATACTAATGATAAAGTAAATAACTTTCACATTTACAAATAAAAATCATTATTTAAATTCTTCCATTCTTTCTATAAGACAGTAGTTGAAATTATGCTTTGTTCTGCCTATCGATGATTATTCAAATAACTATATCTCAGTTTATTATAGTTTGAAGTAGTATATTTAATTTGCATATTTCAACCGGCAACTCGGCAACTGTATTTTTATTTCTAGGTCAAATAATATAGCCTAATGTACTTTATAAATAAGTACGAATAAGAAAACTTGCGATTTAATAATAGATTTTTTGTTTCAAACTTCGTGTAAGATATTTGTAATACGTCTCGAACAATAATTATACGTGTTTATTTTGTAGTTGATTATTAATATTTAATGTACAGAGTAAAATGTAAGAAAACCTATATAAAAAAATAATTTAAGTATATTTTAAAGTGAATTGGAGTTTTGAGTGTTTCTAGGTCAAATACTTTATCATTTCCATTACCATCCGTGCTACATGAGTGAAGTAGCTAGATAATAAACAAAATTAAGATCTTGCATATAATCAATGAATATATTTTAACTGCTAATTTCTTAACGTTATTTTTAATATAATGGTGTTACTGTGTTAAGATCTGCGCGAATAATAATTTCTCTAATAATGTAACGATGTCTCAAGAACGGTGCTGCTGCCTGCTTCTGGTGGAACACCCTGACCGACCGACCGAGAAAACGACCATCAAGCTCATGCTCGGATAAAAGAAAAACAAGAAGAACGATTCTATGACGCCGATCCCTATACTATTATCGTAAAATCATAATCAGAACAATTCTCAATTCATTGTTTTTAAAAATGTTAATAACTAAAATGTCTTTGGATTTTTAGGTTTTATCAGAAAAATTAATTAATTTACATCTGATATGGAGATATTTGATGTTTTAGTTTGGTAATCCTAATTTGACAAACGAGAAATATCTCGCCTTGTTTTTAAATACTCATAAAATATTTCCATAAGTCTAATGAATGCAATTATTTAACTTAATTTTAATTAATTCACTTTCAATATGTGTTGTGTAACTTACCTGAAGATAAAAAATTAAATAAGCCATTTACTTGATTTCAAACATACTTCAATACGTAAATGATCAGTTTTTAAAATTCATTTATTTACACATATATTTGCGTTTTAAAATTCGTTTGGAAGGTTCAAATAAAACAATATATTTTTAATACCGGACTGTGCATGTATTAAGTTACAAATCGTTTCAGTCTTTAAGAAAGTCTGTGCGATGTCATACACAATCCTAGCTGACTAAACATTCGCTCAACAGATGCACTGGATGCTGGTAATCTCATCAATAAACTCAATAATTTTTCAAGATCTGAAACAAACTTTGCAGTATTTTTTAAATTAAATATCTCTGACCAGTAGAATCTGACAGTATAAGTTTTTGATCCCAAGTTAAGCAGGACTTGTTTACACCATTTATTGTTTACAACTTGTATATCAACCTTAACATTTTTGTTGTAAATTTGTCTCTTTAATCCGATTTTCAGTTCGGTAGACTATCATATACAGCATTCAGGTTATGAACTTCCTTTATTGATTTGTCATATGCATTTCGGACTCAATTGTAATTTAAGTCCCTCTTCTGTACACCGAGGTTTTAGAAAACAGATACTGAGTTTGTACTGAAGAGGACTTAAATTACAATTGAGTCCGAAATGCATATGACAAATCAATAAAGGAAGTTCATAACTTGAATGCTGTATATGATAGTCTACCGAACTGAAAATCGGATTAAAGAGACAAATTCACAACGAAAATAACAGCAGCCATAAGTGATTTTCTTAACATTTTTGAACATTTTAAACAATAGCTGCAAAACCTCACTGTTAAATTTTGACAATTTTTAGGTTCAAGCAAAAGCAGATATGAAAAAAATGTGATTACTGAAATCAAATCTGGCATAGATTTCTTTTACAAGTATACAATAAAAGCATCATACCACAGGGCAGTTTTACCTTAGATTTACCCTAAATGTAAAACTACACTAAACAGTACCCTGAGAGATTGAAATTTCCCTAGAAACGGCAGCACTGCTCAATAGCAAACCAACTCCTTAATTATTGATAAACTTTAAGTAGCAATAACAAGAGAGAGATTGCTTCATTATTCATTTTTACATTAAATACAAATTTACATTAAATACTAAAATTATTTGTGATATGTACTACTGATTTGAGAAAATCAAAATTTGAAATTTGAATTTAAAATTCATATTTACCGCAATTTCAGATGGTTGTTGTTTCATGTTGGATTACGACAATTTGTTTGATGGGACTTGTCCTGTTCGGTTTGCACAATTACAGAAATGATCCCTATCCGAATGAGTCAATAATTCTTGCTCATCAGATTCTTTCTCCGATCGCATGGATATTTGTAACAGCTTGGACATTTGTAGCATGCTTATCGGGATATGGAGGTAGGTGAACAGAGTTGATAATATTGTTTCTTTATATAACAATAGTTTGATTAATTAATGTTGTAGGTGTAGCAAACAAATTCCTATCCATGGACTTCTTCGTCGTAATGGATCGACTAACAATCTGGATTTATCTTCTGCACCCCGCATTTATTCTTTATCTTTTTGGAGAATTTAGAAGTCCACATAGATTTACACAAATAAACTTGGTAATAAATTTTTTCTAATATATTTTTTGAAGTTTCGTAAAATATAATTGTGAGATCGGGGTCGGTAAGATCTCCGCTTGTCAAGGATGGCGATATATTACTGTTTAAATTAAGGAAGACAACGAGATCGTGTGATCTCGGTCTTTCTTAATTTAAATACCAGCTAGGTAATTAAAATGCCAGCTAGGTTAATTAAAATGCGCGCCCTAACTCGCAAGTCCTTCGAACCTGTAGTCGACGTCCGAGTGACGACGTCTTGTAGGAGATGTAAATCGAGTGTTGGAGGGGTCGCGTTGATTCGGAAAACGGATGCTCAGACAAATCACTTATCTATACTAGACTATTTATTGAGATTAGATATTTAACGAAATATAGAATTAGAGCATTATTTTGTTATGCTCTATATTACATAAAGCATAACAAAATATCAAGCTATTGGGTTACATAACATAAGGACGAGATTAAACTTGCTTTAATCTCGTTTTTATGTCATATTATTTTTTAGCGGTATTGAATTCATATTAGTCATAGGCGTGTTGGGTTTTGTTTAGTTTATATATTTAACGAATGTCAACTCTAGTGTACATGCATCTGAAATCACAAGTAGCTTTTATGTATAATGTGGGTTTTCCTTTTCGATTAATGTACTCATTACTCGTTAAGACTACGTTGTTTTATTCCTACGCAAATGCAGTCAATCATATCAATTGCAGCTGGAAAGCGATACTAATTTGGTCATAGCTTTCATGACAGAATGATCTGTTGTAGATAATTTTCATCTAACGATTAGAGGTATTACGTTCTCCACAACATTGCTCACAGTTCGTCACGCAGTTTAATGCACTACAAGTTCCTATCTCATGGCTATTTGGCATCCAGAATCATCTTAAACATCTTTTCATCTTTTGTAAAGAAATTAGTGTGCAAGCCCGTGATTCTTTAGTCTCTAGTAAAAAGTTATGTGCCAACCACCAAAGACTTTCGTCTTCAAACCTAAATAACGCGTTGAAATCAGTGACTTATGG
The DNA here is from genome assembly GCF_000671375.1 of Centruroides sculpturatus. NCBI lineage: Eukaryota > Metazoa > Arthropoda > Arachnida > Scorpiones > Buthidae > Centruroides > Centruroides sculpturatus. The sequence continues at coordinate 22,493 of NW_019386506.1, read as the reverse complement.
AGAGGAACGAAGTTTATAATATTTAACTATCGTTAGATTAACTACATTAATAAAAACAAACCACATTTCTTTGCTGTTGAGTCTACGTTTGAATAGATGTACGAATTTTAAAAGATATGCTTATAATTCGAAGTAAATCTTTACTCTTATTCATGCGTAATACTTATTACAAAAACAAAGCTTCATTCAAAAGCATTCACTTCATGCTTATAAGGGTATATTTATGCATTTATTTTTATGCATATGACTCATTTTGTCGCATTGTGTCTTGCATTACAGTTTAAATAAATAAGACTATTTATTTATTAATATACTATAAATAATAAAAATATATAAAATAAATATACTATTTAAATAAATAAATAAATAAATAGTACGACGTCTTACTATAAACAAATTTAAAATATTTTATTATTGTGTAGCATTTGTGTTTTTTTAAATGTAACTGTACAATATTTATATACGGATTTATCATCTTTATTTGTGTCGAAATATGTTTAATACAAATTTGTTTATTTTTTCTAGTGCATGACATTCTTATTAGTGTTGGCACTCTCCGTTATTTCATCAGTTTTCTGCTACATTTTTTTTCAAGTTCCATTTTCATACTTTGCTTCAAAGATATTCATGCCAGACAATTCTAAGAGGGATTTTTCCGATGATAATGAAAATCAAAGAATGCAAACATTTAAAAAATGGAATTTACCAATTTTCCATACAAAAACATTATGGATATCAAAAAGTGAAAGAAAAACGACAGACCAGTAATTGGCCATTAATATGGGACAACAGTTCATTCCGAAAGCCTTACAAATTGGAAAGAAAATTAATTAAACAAAGACAAATTTTCTTCATTTTTAAAAGAAATAAGAAAAAAATCAACGATAATTTTTTTTATGCTTACATTCAAAATTTTTATGTGGTTTTCAGTATTTTATGCTGGAATAAAAGGGCTATATATCTTCCCCTTTATCTGTGCCTATTAATGTAATATCATATTTTTAATTATTCGAATGTATCAATTTTCGTAAGATTAATTATTTAAACAAATTTACTTG
>NW_019386506.1:7225-20774 GCF_000671375.1 Centruroides sculpturatus | reverse complement strand
TGTAACGCACCGTTTTCGGAAACAAAAATAGGTTACATAATAATGGGGTAAGTACCAGGCCTGGACTTTAAATAAACCAATAATTTCCACAAACCACAGACAATACTGAACAATAAAGATAAACTTTAATTCTATTAACAACAAAAATAATAATGGGGTAATTGACCCGAACAAAAGTTATCTAATTGTAAAGTAATAACCAAATCAATAATCAAAAACTTGTACGTATTTCTAATAATAAAAAAAAATTTTATCTCCTCCTCAAATATAAATATTGTACAGCCAAACGATACAATTTCCTCGAATTTATCACTGACGTTTACCACCCTGGTTACCTGAAGCTCCTTCTCGCTCTGTCGTGGATGTTCCGCTTTTAATTGTACATCCAGTGCAGCTCCGCACTGTCTTAATTTACATAGGATGACGTTCCAGGATCAGGCACCGATGCAAACTAAGTTTATTTTTTTTTCTTTTGGTCACTGGTGCTTAGGAGTTTGTCCGTAAAAAAAAAAGAACCCCGAAAAGAAAATAATTAAATAAAAATAACGTCCCAAAACATAAAATAACGATCGGACATTGACTCCTTTACAGTGGTATCTCGTACTTCGAACGTTCCGGAGTTCAAACGCTAAATTCGCTTCGGTGTTGGAACGACGCTTGTAAGTTCGCACTTCCTGCGCAGTGAAAAAATGCGCTCGCTGCGTAAATGCTCATAATGGAATTGCCTAGATGGCGAGGGACAAGAACCAAGATTTTCGAATTTGACGACTACCTCGCGTGTGCATATTTTAAACGTAACGAGGATTAATAGACTGTTTTTGTAAATCAATATGGTAACCAGTATGGAATTGGCGACTTCTGCTAATTACTTCTAAACTCTTGATTGTTTGACAGATTGAGATTGACAGATTGCATAACCATCAAGCACACTTTGACAGTTTGCAGTATTAGTCAGTTTAATTTCTAGTAATTGGTCATTCTAGGTCTATTGGAGAGGATACCAAACATTCAGACAAGGGGTTCCACAAGGAAGTGTTTTGGTACCCTTTCTCTTCATTTGCTACATGTCTGACATGTGGGAGATACTACCCCAACATGACTGGAGTCCTATATGTGGATGACCTCTATCTAATGTAGAGGCAGGACTCACACTCCAGTTTACTAAGTGGAAAAGTGACCTAAAATCTTGAAAAAAGTGATTAAAAAGAGATTGATTGTGATAATGTCTAAACAGTGATCGAAAAAAACTTTACTTTATAAAAGCAGATTAATAACATCAAGATCCCACCAGCCAATGGCAGCCATCCAGGTGCAGCTCACCCTGGACAATCTTGAACTTCAGGTGGTCCAGCCATGATTCTTCCTTAAATACTTTGTGTCACTAAGGAATGGTGCATGAACTAAAGACCTCCTGAGAATAGTATACACTATCATGTGCCCAATAGCAGAATTTAGGGTGCCAAACAGTGGAACAATTAGTCACGTGATGATCATTATCTCCAACATGATACGACTGATCGTTTCACTGTGAAATGCAGTATTGTGGACAATAAACTCTCTGTGATTGGATTCAGACATACGCACTTGTTTTCATTCTCAACTACCCATCCCTGTGCACTTTAGCCCAATACACGAACTAATAAGGCTAATACTAGGGCTCACCTATTATCACTAGAGATAATACCAACAAATGTACATCTCATGTGCCCTGGCCTTACTCAGCAAATAAGACATGAAAACATCACATCTCCATGCCCAATTTTCAATATCTCTTCCTTGTTCTAATCTAGAGTGGGATATGCATAGACCTGGTTCCTATGGGTGGGCATTTTCCCCTTGTGCCTATCTGCACTATTCCAAGACATAATAGTGAAAAACTGTTCAAACTGGTTTTTGATGGAACATTCTCAATCTGCAAGGTGTTGAGTTTAGTCAATCCAGCTACAAACTTCAGCAAAGTCATGTCAGATGATTTGAGATGCAGTATACAGCAAAAGCAATGGACATGTACAGAGCTCTCCAATTGGGAGAATATCACAACAACTTAGTGATAATAACTGATAGCAGATAGCTGATCCAACCTCACGGCACCGACCCACACCTCTCCATCTTCACCGATAAATCTGGCAGCTTGAATTGTCTCCTATCCATCTCCTATAGCAGGGATGGCAAACCTTTTTGAGTCTGCATGCCACATAGTAAGCATATTAAGCATACTTTTCTTTAAAAATGATTATGCGTGCAGAAGTTTTAGACTTCTAGTAACTATATTTAAATTTGGCCGAATGGCTGAGCGGTCAAAATGATAGGTTATCGCTCTTGTGGACCCGAGATAAAAAAAAACTCCAGAAAATTTTCAGGTGGGGATCCATTCTTCACCACCCGGCTGTTCCATTTGGAGTTTGCTAAATAAAAAAAGCTCTCTTAGTGCCCACAAGGCAAAAAGAGTTTTAAAAACTATTTAAATAAATAAATTAATATGCTGTAATTAAAGTAAATGTAAATAACCTGATTGAAAATGATGATAAACCGAAATCGTATAATACGTTAGGTGCAAGATGATTTCTTCAACGTGTTACTTTGAGCACGCGTGCCATAGGTTCGCCATCTCTGTCCTAGGCTAAACTAGTATATACTACGCATAGTCGGTTTTCGTCGGGTTTGGCCGGTAACACATAGAAATAATAAATATCCGATGATATTTTATTTCAATGTAATACTGTTTTTTAATATAAACTCAAAAAATTATTTTACAAAAGCTGACTAATAAAAAAATTATTACGAATTTAGTTTTTGATACAATATTTAATGTTATTCAAATTATATAACTGAAAGGCAAAAATTTGCTTGCTTCTCATGCTTTTACCTTTATTCCGAGAAATTTAATTTACAAATCACAAAATCTGCAAATGTACGCATAACATACGCATTTTGTCGAAAACTCTGAAAAAATACAGCAACGAGTTGCTAACATTACTAGCGACTATCCATATGACCACTCTCTCATTATAGCCTTTCTAATGTGAAACTGCATCCCGCGCCATCTGTTGAAACGTTTTATAATAATTTATGAATTAGTTAATTAATAATTATTATAAAATGTGAAAAAGCTTAATTCAAAGGGTAAGGAGGAGTTTCATAAAAAACTCTAAATGCTAATAAAGAGTTATTAATAAAGTAACGGGATTCATTTATAAACCTTGTGTTCCTTCTTTTTATATTCTGCGGTGTGGCTGCATCTGCATCACAATAAAACTTTTTATTAGAGTCGTGAGAATCGGGATTTGTTTAATTAATTTAGCAGAGAAAATGCATTAAATTTTTGTAAGTTGTTTATATGAAGGAAAGTTTTATTCATCATTTTTAGAGAAAAAAGGAAATCAACTTCCTTTCCCATACAATCTTATCTTCAAATTCGATGGCCATATGTCTGTTTACCCTCTTTGCACCTGTCACACATCCCGTGTGTGTCTTGGATGGTATTGGTCAGAGAAGGGACTAAAAAAAAAAGATTTCCCCCCATTTGGGCAGTCTTCCATATTTCGTAGGTGCCATAGAAGGCAGTTCTCGAAGACCCTGAGATGCCATAGGAAGCAGCTTATCATAATTGGTATTGCCATATAGACGCAGGCAGTTCTCGAAAAGTCTGAGATGCCATAGGAAGCAATCAGCTGCCATAGAGAAAGTGTCGATACATTTTAACTTTGTGCCATGAAGAAGAAGATCCCGCATTCATTCTCCTCCCGAGTTTCTATCGCCGTATCAACGTTTCGACGCCTACACAAAGTCATGATCAAGCCTCACAGTTAAGTTTCATACTCTGTGATGTTCAAGAGAAAATGTACACTAAACTTTCAGTTGGGTGAATATTCTAAATTTTTGTCCAGGAGATGTAAGGGAAACCGGGGTTAGTCGTGACAGTTTTTATTTAAAATTTTTTTATGAAGGTTTGACTTTACATATAGAAATCTGTAAGTCAGCTGACAGGTCACATTCTCTTCGTTATATATTCCACTATAAATTCATTAATATTCTGAAATATTTAGTTTTCTGAAAAGTTCGACTTTGTAACAATGTACCTTTTAGTGGGGTAAGTTGTTACAGAGCCAGGGCAACTTGTTACATTTAGTTTTTTCAGACCAACAAAACAGATTAATTGAAAATGTGTAAGTAAACACGATGTAAAGTTTAAGGAATATTTATTTTAAAAAACTTTTATAATGAAACACAGTTATATATATATACATATATAATAAGAGAAAAAAAGCCATTGCACCAATTCAGAACATATTTTTTAAAACAAAATGTGCTTTTACAAAGCGTAATGATTTTATTAATCAGAGTCTATTGATATATCAGAAACACAATGAAAACAAACATAATTGTTACAATGTAACAACATGGTCAAAGTTCTGCATCTTGCGGGTGCTCAGAAAACTTAGCGTAACAACTACTTCCGGTCTCACCTATAATGGTAAGGCTTCTGTATCCCCATTATATCGAAACCAATTGAGTTATTATACTTTTTAATCAACTAAGGTATACATTTCAGTTTCCGGGATTAAATTTAATAACACGTAATAAACAGGATTTCTTCTAAGAAAACCTTCTATAAGTCGAAATACTAAAAATTACGCCAAAATAAAATTCATTTTACAGGTATGGTCGATGATTACTCCTGTTATTGAAATTTTTATTTATCTTAGAATATCTACAGAATAAAACAAATATCCTTTTATTCTAGTCTTTATATTCTTATACGGATAAATTTATTTTAAATTATAATTATGCCCTTGTATTGCAAAGAGTTTTTAAAGAATACAGTTATCGTCTTTTTTACAGTGGAATATAAATTTTTATATGAAATTTATTAGTGCATAATGTTTACACATAATTGACAAGGCTATGTCTTGTTTATAAAATCGTACTGCCTGTTTATGTTACCAGCTTAGAGGTATGAAGGAGTACATGTCGAGAGTAGCTATTTGGCACAGAGTATTAGGTGCTCAAATCATTGGCGCATGAAAAAATCCAGACTCGTAGGTAATCAGGGGACAGAGAACCGAGTCAAAATAAAATACAAAATAGCGACCCTCTTCTACACACAGGCAAAACAAGCACCTCACCCACGGAAGTCAGGTGGGGAGAACACCACCCACAGTCATTCTAAGAAGTAAACTCTGACGTTAGGACTGAACACGTAGTTTCTTCTATGTTAAATAAAATTTCTAATCTAATTTTGTAAATGAAAGAGTTTTTCAATTATGACATTAAAAAGGATGTCGTTACAGTAAGTTTTTTAACATTATGTAGTATAGTAAAATCGTGGGACCGATAAAAATTTGACGTTATATTAGGTTTGCCGTTACATCCGATGACATTATAATCGGGTTAAACTGTATATTGTTTGTGCAAAATAAAAAAGTAATTTCGGACGATACAGTAGCCACAATTATTTTTGTCAAAAACTGGAAATTTTCGTTACGCATCGACAAAAATTCAACGGGCCGACACGCAACGGAGAGAAATTTCGAAATTGGATAGGTTAATTTCATTGAAAATGCATCGTGGACGACCTCGTGGTCGTGGCCGGCGAAGTTTGAACGATCGCGCCCAAAAGCAGCGATACCAAAGAAGATTGGAGAATGAGAACGAGACCCGCCTTGAGCGTCAAAGTGATTCCACTTAGTAGTGAGTTTCCGAGATATAGTCTTGTCCCAAATACGGTTTTGCCGTTTTACTTGTTTAGATCCACAACACTACTGTCTGTCGCAATGGAAACCCTGGATGGCATGCTTAGTGAATCCTTTCGGTAAAGTTTTTACCAAAGCTTATGCCACACATGAAAACTCTAAAATACTTCGAACTTCAAAGTGAAAAACTTTACATTTGAGTTTCTAACTACTACTAATAAAAAATTAATAATATAAATTAAGAAGCTATTGCTATTCGAATAATACTGTGGGAACCGAGGTGGTAGATCGGCGAGCTTCTCCCCACTTATCGGCTTCGATGTCAGGGATGGAGATGGTTAAGTGAGTGGGAGGGGTAGTGAAGTCGTGACGAGGTTTCGGTCGCACTCAAAGATGACACATTATTAAAATTAAGAATAACATATTCAATTTATAACAAATGGTACAAATACATGCAGTTACATTCTAAACTCAAAGAAGAGAAAAATAGAAATGATAATAATAATAATATATCCGCGTCGCGACAATATTAGACGGCCGATGTCCGTCTTTCCCGTCGGTGGGACCGCCGAAGGTCCTCTATCCGTTAAATTTCTAAGATCTAACCTAAAACCGAGGAAAAAAGAAGTGAACATTTTCTAAGTCTACCCTAAACCGAGATAGAAGTAAAAATTTTTTAAGTCTTTACCTCGTTTGCAGTGGCGATCAGAAACTGCGACGATCTCAAGAGGAGAGCTGGCTTGAGGAGTCCGGTCCTTGGGCTTCTTCCCGGCGATCGCCCGGAGGTGCGGGAGTGATCCCCTTTTATACCCGATTAGCGTGGGAAATATCTGGGGATTTTCTGACGTAATTTTCTTTGCTGTGTATGTTGTTTACTTGGTTTTTGACAGTTCTTCGGATTTATTACCGTCTCTGCCGTCATGGCTGACGAAGTTATGACCATCGTCGTCACTTCTCTTGACCAGTTAGCATTAAAGTCGTCATCACTTGGGGTAATGACTGGTCATCCTCTGTAACGTGATATAGTTTCTCAATGTGCGGTCTACCCTTGCAGGTGACCTTTTTGTTCACTCTCTATCCAGTAACATATGTCTGTTGTTGCTAATTGGTTATTTACCCTCACCTTAGCATCGAACGATACCATGAGGAGAGGGTCGTCTAGGACGACTTCGTTCGTCTAGGAGGTCACCTTTTGAAATGACGCAGTACACTGATGGGTCGAAAGGTCTATTCTCCGGGCAAAGGGTGAAAACGGTAGAAATAAGGGAAATAATGATAAAAGTAAAATTTTATACGAATTTTATCACTTAAAACTCTCAAAAGGGAGTATGATTTCTCACAATACAAACTAAATAGTATGCCTGCTTTCGACATCGTAAAAATGCATATTTACAAATTAAAAAATATAATTCACAACCTGTCACTTTGAAGGTTTGGAATTGACTCCAAGTAGAATCCTTTTTCTACGTGGGTAGTATACGGAAATTATCGTGCCCTATCTCTCCCTATATTGTTCTTTCAATTTTGCACGAAGCCGAATTCATGACGGATATAATAAAAGGCCCCATTTCTGACAATCGGATAGCCGAGTAAGAATGTCAATTCACTCTACGTATCAGAACTGGAATTTAGGCAAACAAACAGAATATTTTTTATGGATGGTCTGATTCAGATACTTGGATCCAAATGCTTCACCATTTCTCCTTCTTATTGTGAGTTTTAATAGAAATAAAATTGCTCTTTTAGTGCTCACGGCAAAGAAGGAAAACATAGAAAATGAAATTAAAATAGAATTGCACCAAAACAGATAAAAGTACAGAGATTTGTAGCGAAACATACATTCGACGAAATTTAAGGAATTTGGTGTAAGAATTCAATGAAACATAGCATTAAAATTTATACATAAAAAACACAAAATTTTCCAATAGAAAATGTGACGCTGAATACGAGCGGTTGAATAATATGAAAAATATAATAATAACTGATTTAAAATAAAACAATGCTAACAATTTTAGCAATAGAAATATTCACCGTAATTACACAGACTGTTAATAATTAAAAGTTAACATATTATTAACATGTAAATTAAACCCTGTCATTTCACTGGCATCTTTTTTTACCTTCCGAAATTCGCTTTATTTTTAACAAGCAGGAAAAAACAGAATACAAGGTACTGGTCATCTGAAAAAATGCAGAAATATCGTTATGAATATAAATGTCAATCAGTAAATTACAATCATCTTTGTTGATTCTTTTACATTTTTGTTTCATTTATCAGAATGTTTATAAATGAGAATAATAATAATTTTTTATGTCAGGTTATTCAGCAGTGAAACAATTACCTTTAAAGGAATTCTCCTGTCGACTGGATACACGTCACACAGCGACAATCTCATTGGAAATTTACCAAACCTTTTCATAAAATCCAGAATCTAACAGAAAAAAACAAACATCGCTGTCCTTCCAGTAAACATTTCGACAACATTTCAAAATATAACACTTACTTTTAATTTACTCTCCAATTCTACATCACATTGAGCAAAGACCCGAATTTCTTGAAAGGCATTTTGCATCTAGAAACAAAAACAAATATTATGCTTGACACAATAAGAAAGCAATAACAGAACTATTCTATGTAATTTTATTTACCGTAAATGCGAAACAGCACAAGAAGCAGCCGAGTATGATGCATGCGAATGTGCAGATGACAGCAAAAGCTATTACTGCATATATGAGAATATTGGTCATTTCGTAAATAGAAATACGTAATAATAGATGCAAGTTGTGTATATTGCTTCAAAATATACAATCGCTAATATAATATTAAATTTCCCGTTAAATTGTTCGACGAAAAACCACAGCTCTTCGTGATTCTTCATGAACTGATCCAATTTCAGTTTTATGTCGACGTTATTCTTCTTAATTAAAGAAAGTTCTTGAACGAGATTTTCAAACTCTATTTCAGCGATAAATAATAAAATTACCACCACCAGTAATCCATACAACATTCCTCCGATGAGAAAGTCAATAGTTAATCCGATTTGGATGCAACAGAAAAGAGCTTCTCCTTCATATTTTTGTAATTGTTCTAAAGATGGATAAAACAAAATTCCGTTCAAAATTTGAAACCAAATTGAAGCGATCAAACTAAGCAAAGAAACAAAGTTACAGATATTGTACATTGAAATATTTTCTTTACCATCAATCATTCGTAGAAAAATTTTACATTTTAAACTTTTTACTAAAACAACTTTTTCGTATTTCAAAAAACTGAATAAAGAAGCGTATGAACCGAAGGTAATCGGTACAAAAATTTTCACTACTCTACTTTTATCCTTAATTAAATCGTACCATCTTATACAAATTGCATTATCACTCAAACCTGGGATTGCTTGCCAAAACAGCAGAGAGGTACTTCCCCATAAAAGCAGTTGTATAATTCCACAACATATAATTTTGTATAGCATCCATTCTGAAATAGGATTGTCAGGTTTTTGGCAGTTACATGTTTTAAACGGTTGCAGTCCATAAATCAAAGCGATTTTTCTATATGGCAGTAAAAAGCAACTTGTACAAATTTCACTCATGTTTAATATTATGTTTTATCATTTATATACTAATAATTTTAATTATTCATCCTGCAAAAGAAGAAACAATAGTATTTAAGTGGCATGTACAATTATAGTTTAACACAACACTATAGTCTTTTGATTCCAAAACAATTTATTCTATTGCATTGTGTGTTTACTTAGCAATAACATTTGCAAACCGTGTTGGTATTCGGTATATGGTATTTAAACAATGAAACAATCTACAGGATGAATTTGTTCAGTAAACATAATTATGGTCATCAGAAATATTCAATATTATAAAATATTTTGAACATTCTTGCTTAATATTCTTTGGATATTCTTTTATTTAATCACGAAAGTTTTATATATTTGTATCAGATGTAATAAAATGTATTAATAATTTTAATTAATTTTAAGAAATGTCTTGTACAGAATGAATATATAATTATTTCGCTTAGTAGTTATACATATTTTGTTCATTTAACTATAAAAACTGTTAATATTTTCACGTTTTAGTTTAATTAATGGATTATAATATGTTGTGATGCTAAAAAACAATCCAATCGTACTTTTGTTTTCGAGATAATTCTTATTATTAATTAATATTTATCACGGTATTCTGAAAATATAATACAGTAATATTAATTTTACTAATTAGATATTATGATAAGCAGTATACTAAATTAAGAAAATATGTTATAATAGAATATTCCTTTTCATCTTTGTTTACGAGAAATCTCGGAACATGTTTTTCTATCTGGCTGGCTAAGTGATGTTTTTGTGTCTAATACATAAAATCGGGTTTTAATAGAAAGTTCTCTTGAAGTTTGCTCTCTTGTTAGAGTTTTTATATATTCATATATTCATTCATTGATCTTTTGCGTTGCCTACTTACAATCATCTCTAGTCAAATCACTTATGATAAATTATTGAGAAATGAGCTTTCACTTTTATGAACTTACTTTGTTTATAAGATATGGAGTGAAAGATATAAAAAATAAGAAGCGTGATTAAAAAGCGAAACGTCTATATTTCAAGGAGTATATACTACTCATATATTTCTTAGTTACAAGAAATAGAAGATAAAAGATAGCATATATATACATACATATATTAAATCTGAAAGTATAAATCTTCTAATATTTTCTTCTCGCAAATCGATGAAATGTCCAATTTATAAATTGAAAATGACTGAAATTCATATTCACACTTAAATTGTCTAGCTACATGATGTCTGTTTACAAATAATATGTGCATCAATAGCTAAAGTAACCATTTAACGTGATTGAAAACAATGTTTCGAACAATTCTCGTAAATTGGATTCACTTTTTCGAGACATTTGCAGTTTGATGTATGTACAGTTTCTCTGTTCTCAATACCTAACCGTATCTATGCAAGTGATCTCAATTTTTAATGTTAAATAATAAAACATTAACTTCATTTACAAAAATTCCCAGGATATGATTAAGTGTTAAAAGTTTTTTATTTAGTTTTAGAAGAAATTTTAAATCATCATTAGCACCATCATCGTCGTCAATGAATATCTTTGTTCTAGTTATGAACACATTCTGAGATGTGTTGAAAAACAAACTTAAATTTTCAAAGTCCACATTAATTCTTTTATCAGTCAAAATTTCAATTATTACATTTTTAAGACAAGTGTAATTTCAGAGTAATGAAATTGCGTGCAGTTAGAACAGAATTTATATCCAGTAGCAATTGTTTACAAGAAGAAATATCTTATTATTTTAANGGCATGTACAATTATAGTTTAACACAACACTATAGTCTTTTGATTCCAAAACAATTTATTCTATTGCATTGTGTGTTTACTTAGCAATAACATTTGCAAACCGTGTTGGTATTCGGTATATGGTATTTAAACAATGAAACAATCTACAGGATGAATTTGTTCAGTAAACATAATTATGGTCATCAGAAATATTCAATATTATAAAATATTTTGAACATTCTTGCTTAATATTCTTTGGATATTCTTTTATTTAATCACGAAAGTTTTATATATTTGTATCAGATGTAATGAAATGTATTAATGTCACGTTGAAGGATTGGAATTGACTCCAAGTAGGATCATGAGAAATTTTTGTACCTGGATAGTGTACGGGATTTTTCGCATCCCATCTCTCCCTATCTTGTTCTTTCAATTTTGCACGAAGCCGAATTTACGACGGATATAATAAAAGGCCTCATTTACTGACAATCGAATGGCCGAGTATGAATGTAAATTTACTCTACATATCAAGACTGAAATTTAGGCAAGCAAACAGAATATTTTTCATGGATGGTCTGATTCAGATACTTGGATCCAAATGCTTCACCATTTCTCCTTCTTATTGTAAGTTTTAATAGAAATAAAATTGCTCTTTTAGTGCTCACGACAAAGAAGGAAAACATAGAAAATGAAATTAAAATAGAATTGTACCAAAACAGATAAAAGTACAGGGATTTGCAGCGAAACATACATTCGACAAAATTTAAGGAATTTGGTGTAAAAATTCTATGAAACATAGCAATAAAATTTATACATAAAAAACAAACTTTTCCACCAAAAAAATCTAACGCTGAATACGAGGGGTTTAATAATATGAAAAAAAATAATAATAACTGATTTAAAATAAAGCAATGCTAACAATTTTAGCAATAGAAATATTCACCGTAATTACACAGACTGTTAATAATTAAAAGTTAACATATTATTAACATGTAAATTAAACCCTGTCATTTCACTGGCATCTTTTTTTACCTTCCGAAATTCGCTTTATTTTTAACAAGCAGGAAAAAACAGAATACAAGGTACTGGTCATCTGAAAAAATGCAGAAATATCGTTATGAATATAAATGTCAATCAGTAAATTACAATCATCTTTGTTGATTCTTTTACATTTTTGTTTCATTTATCAGAATGTTTATAAATGAGAATAATAATAATTTTTTATGTCAGGTTATTCAGCAGTGAAACAATTACCTTTAAAGGAATTCTCCTGTCGACTGGATACACGTCACACAGCGACAATCTCATTGGAAATTTACCAAACCTTTTCATAAAATCCAGAATCTAACAGAAAAAACAAACATCGCTGTCCTTCCAGTAAACATTTCGAACAACATTTCAAAATAAACACTTACTTTTAATTTACTCTCCAATTCTACATCACATTGAGCAAAGACCCGAATTTCTTGAAAGGCATTTTGCATCTAGAAACAAAAACAAATATTATGCTTGACACAATAAGAAAGCAATAACAGAACTATTCTATGTAATTTTATTTACCGTAAATGCAAAACAGCACAAGAAGCAGCCGAGTATGATGCAAGCGAATGTGGAGATGACAACAGAAGCTAAAGTTGCGTGTCTGAGAATATTGGTCATTTCTACGAACAGAAATAAGTAATAAAAGAAACAAGTTGTGTATATTGCTTCAAAATATACAATCGCTAATACAATATTGAATTTTCCATTAAATTGTTCGACGAAAAACCACAGCTCTTCGTGATTCTTCATGAACTGATCCAATTTCAGTTTTATGTCGACGTTATTTTTCTTAATTAAAGAAAGTTCTTGAACGAGATTTTCAAACTCTACTTCAGCGATAAATAATAAAATTACCACCATCAGTAATCCATACAACATGCCTCCGATGAGAAAGTCAAGAGTTAATCCGATTTGGATGCAACAGAAAAGAGCTTCTCCTTCATATCTTTGTGATTTTCGTAAAGACGGATAATACAAGATCACGTTCAAAATTTGAAACCAAATTGAAGCGGTCAAAGTAAGCAAAGACACAAAGTTACAGATATTGTGCACTGAAATATTTTTTTTATCATCAATCATTCGTAGAAAAATTTTACTTTTTAAACATTCTATTAAAACAACTTTTTCGTATTTCAAAAAACTGAATAAAAAAGCGTATAAACCGAAGATAATCGGTATAGAAATTTTCACTACTCTACTTTTATCTTTAATTAAATCATACCATCCTATACAAATTGCATTATTACCCAAACCTGGAATTGCTTGCCAAAACAGCAGAGAGGTACTTCCCCATAAAATTATTTGTATAATTCCACAATATATAGTTTTGTATGGCATCCATTCCGAAATAGGATTGTTAGTTTTTTGGCAGTTACATGTTTTAAACGGTTGCAGTCCATAAATCAAAGCCATTCTTCTATAGGGCAGTAAGAAGCAACTTGTACAAATTGAACTCATGTTTAATATTTGTTTTTATCAATTATAAAATAATTTAATTATTCAACCTACG
>NW_019386506.1:0-1538 GCF_000671375.1 Centruroides sculpturatus | reverse complement strand
TGAGTGGATCCACTACTGAAAAAAACTATTTTTTTATTGAAGTTTTGTTATGCTTTTGACCTTTAGGTGTCACTTATTAGTAAATTGTCATTTTTCTAAAATTTTTTTGTTCTGGTCATTAAAAAATGGTACGTGTCATATATGACACAATGGTTCTCTACCTATACAAAATGCAAACTTTTCCGTTTATGTAAAAATGGTTTATTTAACTGTTTTTGTACATTATTTGACATTTTATATTTACATATGATATGCTTTGAAACAAATTTTATTTTACCAAGGCACAGATGTATTTTGCAGTTGATACAGTACACTGTAGCTCATACACTTTTACATTCTTCCATTGGGCAGTGATAATTTTTGCAATTTACTATAATTTCTGGCATGTGTTTTGCTTCACTTTTGCATTGTAATTCACTGGGATGCAAAGTTGAAGTATTTTTTGTATGATTTTTTTTTCGTTATTTTTATTGATCCCTTTTTTTCTTATTGCCTGTACTATCTGAATGTGATAGCGATTTTGACACTTTTTTTTAATTTGTTCTTTGAGCAGAATAATGACTTACACTTTCCAGGACAGTATGCTCAAAGAACAAATGTTTTGTCACTGTCTTTATCACTGAACCAGCCTTCCACTTCAAACAAATTTCAATCAATATCATGTGTCCTATCATGTTTCTTTTTTATTTTCGCTGTTGACAATGATAAATTAAAACTAAATCATTGTTATTTATTATAAATATGTGATTTATGATATTAATAATTTCTAAGTTTTTAATTAAAAAATCTTGCAGACCAAAAAAATAAGTAGACAAAAACAAATCACAGAAATTTATGATGAATAAAAAAATAATTATTTTTATTAATAAATTAATTGAATCAGAAATGATATTAAATAATAGAAAACATATTGCGGTCCTAATAACCAAATATCTATAAAAGTAAATAACTTGCAAATACGAAAACAGTTCATACACTGTAATGTAATTATTGCAACATAGAGACCCAATGTGTCGTATACGACACGTTTAAAAGTTAGCTCATCTCATGAAATATTGTTATTAATATAGTTTTTAAAAAATACTCTTATATAATCTTAGAAGTCTGCTCAACAAAAACATGTGTAAATTGTAAAATTATAATCAATAGAAATAGAGAAAACTGAATACTGACATCAAGCAGTCATACTTATGATCACTTTTAAAAACATATGCTCAGACAATCACTTATATTTTCCTTTGTTTCTGTCACAGTGGCTTCACTAAACTCTAATGACAAAATGTATAACTAATATAATTGTTTAGCAAGCAAAAAAGCAGAGCTGTTTCTCATTGTTTGGAAGGAAAATTGTCATATACGACACACGGCACCCCAACAGGATATTTTATAAATTTATATTTTCATACAAATATTGCCATTTCCTACATATACTGTACTGTCTTTCAATGTGAACATGCTGCATTTTCTGAAGTAACAGTTTTAATGAAACTGGAAAACACGGTATGGACTTACTAATAGAGATTTCTATTAAATATTTT
>NW_019386505.1:36667-39801 GCF_000671375.1 Centruroides sculpturatus | reverse complement strand
AATTAAAATTAGAACAAATGTAAAAACAAGTATAATTTTGTATGAAGCATTAAAGTTATAATAAATTGTTCTTTTGAATTGGAAAGTGACTCCTATTTTGACAGGAATTTTTAACAAATACTTGTTGTTCCTATGTAATTTATATAGGGATGCCAAGTAATTTATAAATAATTTATATTTCTTCTTAATTCCATGTAAAACTTTATTTAGGAATTTATGTAGCATGAGCTAATTATACTGTAGTAGTGTTAAACATACTGTAATTTATGTGCAGAAATTAATTAAGCTTCTGGATGATTATATACAAAATAAATTTATATAATTAGATATACAAACAACCTAATGAATGCTACTAATCAAACATAACGAGTGGATTCTTATTGGGCTATTGTGAGGCTAATTATTAATTTGATATTAAACAAATCGGACTAGAGATAGGTGATTAAACTGCTACCTCATGTTAAATTTAATAATTAGAAATAAATAAATTTAATTTAGAATATTCTGAAAGTAAAGATTGGTTTGGAACAAAACTTAAACTTGCAACTCTTGCTTACTGTGCCAAGCAATTTAAAAGATGTGTTACTGCATGGTATGCCCGTTTCTGTACTTGGACTTATGTACAATCTTTACTTTGTGTTCAAATTAAAAGTCAGTGAGAAGATTGGGCAGTATGGTTATGTCAAAATTTAATTAATTAATTAGTATGGATGTAAAGGTAAAGATCAGACAAAGATCTTGGTAACATAACTGGCAAAGCATTTGCACAGTAAGCAGGAATTGTGGGTTTGATTTCCATTCCAGGACAATGTTCTTTCACATTATTCTAAATTAAATTTATTTATTTCTAATTATTAAATTCAACACCAAATGGCAGCACAGTTACCTATCTCTAGTTCAAATTTCTTAACATCTGGTTGATTAATTAGCTTTGTAGTAGCCCTATAAGAATCTGGCTTTAACATTTGATCAAAATAAAGTTTTTGCCCAAAGCTTTTACTACAAGCTTTATAAAAAACACAAAAGTATTTTAAATATATTTAAAATTGCAAAGTACTATTTATTGTATTTCTTGCCTTATAAGATGTATTAATATTTTGTTTTCAAAAGACAATAAATAAATCCTGTTTGTTATAAAGGAATAACCAGTTATGTAGTTTGGGGTTTATTATTGTTATAAGATGCTAAATTCTCTAATTTTGATACAGTGCTCTTTAGACTAACCAAAATGAAGTACATTTAATTATAAATTACACTACATGAAAAATGATATATGATAATACACATGTTCTTAAAGACTCATTAATAATTTTTTTTAGGTTTTGGCAACATATTGTCAAAACATCTAGTAGAATAATTTAAAATGGTTATCTCAATGAGTCTTTTCTTTGGGCTACAACTTCTAGAAAGCTTACACAAGCTACATAAATTCCTAATAACAATAAAATTCTGAAAGCCAAAAAGCTTTACAATCCAAAGGTTTTTATGTAGTGTTTAGTCTGCACAACATTAGTCCTTTACAAGTCAGATGTGTGTCTGCTGCTTATAGATAATTTGTTTATTAGGTGATTTTTCTGCAATTTTTAAATTTTTGACTTTTTGACATTATCGGTCATGCTAGTAATTAGCAAAACCCTAGGAAATCCTTATTTTTATAGATGCCAGTATGCCGTATTTAAATATAATATTATCATTCCAAATTCTAAAAAGAGATTTTGGATAAGAGATTGTTGACCAGTATAATTATATCTTCCATAATATTGAGCTGTGTACCAGAGTAGCAGAATTGGAAATTGCATCACCTATGATATATACCAGAAAGCATTTGTAATCTGCCAGATTTTTATAATATAATAATTATAAATAAATAAATTTATTTATTTATAATTATTAAATTTATTATGAGATTGCAGCTTAAACCATCTACCTCTATCTAACTTTCTTTGGCTAGAGGTAAGTGGTTTAACCTGCAGTTTAATGATAAATTCATGATTATTAATTAGCCTTAATATAGCTCGATAAGAAAAATTCTGACAGATTGTTTGGTATTATTAAATGAATATTATTTCAGACCTTGGCTTGCCAGTACTGTTAATGAATACTGTTTCAAGAACTTTCCATTTGGTAGATTTGGTAGCTATAGAAACAAAAAATAGAGAGTTTATGGCGTAATTACTCCTGAAAAACATAACATGAACAGTTATTTTTCATTAAATAAGTTTTAAATATTTTAGAAGTACATCTTGAGCTTTAATAACAGCTTTTCAATGCTCCTATGTGGAGTGGATGAGTTTCTTCAGGTATTCTATATCAAGCTCTTATAGTATGTTCATGTAGTTTGTAATTATTTTCAGGCTTCACCTCTGCAATTGTTGTGCCCACGATATGCTAGCAGTTCTCAACAGATTGAAATCAGAACTGATCAGCATAAGCATCTGATTTCAGTTTCTTGTAGGAACTTTTTACTTAATGCATCTGTTAGTGTTATTGTCACTTAATGACAATAACACTAACAGACTATAGTGAGCAAAATATAATACAGTATATCCTTTCTCTGTCTTGAAACAGAGGCCATGGTGCAGAGTCATCTAGGAGAATGCAGGATTTTGTGTCACAAAACTGTTTTGTAATTGCTGAAATTAGCTTGGCAGATAAGATGTTTTTGTAGCACTCTGCATTCACAGACCCATTTATAAAGTTCAGTTTTCCAACGCCTTTGCTGGATATGCATCTCCACATCTTTTGACTAATCGGAAACTTTACTCTCTGAATCAAGCAATCCCTGTTATAAACCTTGTCTTTTCTATTACTAATGTACGGTTCTACTGTCAGATTCTTGCAAGTTAATTTTAAATTTATCCTAAAACATAACAGATTCAAATGCTGAAGTCCGCGTGCTGTTTAATCCATATAAGCTGCAGTTAAACCGTTTACTCAATGGTAATGGCTTGGTACGACAATAAGCTTATAAGCCCATGTTATACAGATGACATTACAAATCTTGCATTCAGCTTTTATACCAATGGATGATATAGTACTAGGACTTTGCAAGTTAATGAAAAGCGTTCTCCTGTCTATGGCATCATGGAGGATGCAATCTTTACAGTTTCTTGCTGATCTACAATAAAATGATA
>NW_019386505.1:32226-36410 GCF_000671375.1 Centruroides sculpturatus | reverse complement strand
TAATTTTTATTTGCCGCTTAGAAAGACGATTAACTTCAAAATAATCTTTTCCCTCGCGAAGAGGACCATCGAATTGCAGCCCGCTAAAAGTGTACTGTCTTATAACACAAGTTAAGTATTGAAAGTATACAAATCGAAATAAACATCCGTCGGACTCAAATTGGGAAATTATAAAAAGATTTCGTACGTATAAAACACCAAAATATTCCTAAATGATTATTTAACTTCGTAACGTTTTAATAATAATAATAATTAATTGTTAATTAACACGGCACTTTTAAATCGTATATTTTTAATGCTGCAGGTCAACGCATCGTTTCGCGGATATCAGCATTCCGTGGCGGATCGTTCCGGTTGGCAGACTGAGAATGGCCAAGTCGACCGACGTAGATTCCGCTTTGTCTTCGTCCAAACTTTCGCTCAGGCTACGACAGGCCAGGGTCTCTTTCACAGAGACGCCCGTGTAAGTAACGATGGCGACATCACAGAGGACTTTCGTCTACTCACGTCGCACGCGCCAACCAACGCAACGTCTTGNATTTTGTCACAAAAATCTACCTGGATTGATGGATTATGCTAATTCCAAGCTTAATAGATAAGATATTTTTTTAGTATTCTGCATTCACAGACCCATTTATAAAGTTTAGTTTTCCAACGCCTTTGCTGGATATGCATCTCCACATCTTTTGACTAATCGGAAACTTTACTCTCTGAATCAAGCAATCCCTGTTATAAACCTTGTCTTTTCTATTACTAATGTACGGTTCTACTGTCAGATTCTTGCAAGTTAATTTTAAATTTATCCTAAAACATAACAGATTCAAATGCTGAAGTCCGCGTGCTGTTTAATCCATATAAGCTGCAGTTAAACCGTTTACTCAATGGTAATGGCTTGGTACGACAATAAGCTTATAAGCCCATGTTATACAGATGACATTACAAATCTTGCATTCAGCTTTTATACCAATGGATTATATAGTACTAGGACTTTGCAAGTTAATGAAAAGCGGTCTCCTGTCTATGACATCATGGAGGATGCAATCTTTACAGTTTCTTATAGCAAAATATACTTTAANGCTTATAAGCCCATGTTATACAGATGACATTACAAATCTTGCATTCAGCTTTTATACCAATGGATGATATAGTACTAGGACTTTGCAAGTTAATGAAAAGCGTTCTCCTGTCTATGACATCATGGAGGATGCAATCTTTACAGTTTCTTCCTGATCTACAATAAAATGATACGTTAAAAAATAAAGACATCTCCATAGGATTTTATGGACGATGCAATTTCCATGGCCACTATTGCTATCAGGTAAATACATGGCACAAATGCTATCAGGAAAAATACAGTTTCAAAACATGTCTTTCTAAATGGTGAAAACAATGGGTTTTCACCATTTAGAAATCCATCACACCAGTAGTATAATTTACAAGTTTTTCTGACGGAAAAAACACAGAAGACCCGTGGCCGTCACCAAAATCAACAATATGACCAGTATCGGGATGATAATGGCTGCAGTATCTGGAAAGACAATGGCAAAGTATTTTAATAAGTAAAATTCCTCACAGTGGATCGTAATACTCGCTATACTTACTACTGTGAGAGGCCAGGCTGATGGCACCCTGCTGCACCATCACGCTGCAGTGTACCCCCACGAAATTTTCTGGACATCTACAGATTATTTTGCCCGCCGCCAACTCGCAGTAGCCTCTGTTTTCGAACAGACACCTCTCGGGTTGGGGCTTGGGATTCTCAAATCCTGCTGAATAAACATTTTAATGACGAGTAATGCTAGAGGTAAAAAAAAAATTTGCAAAAACATACCTGCGTTGCAGGATTCTAGGCTCCCTCCTTCGAACAGAGTGCCGTCAGGACAGGCACACTGGTATCCTCGAAAAATCAACAGGCAGAGATGAGTGCAAGATGTGGTGGAACATCTGTTGGTAACTGTATATGAGAGATAATAAATTAGACAATTCCTAAAAAATATCATCTACATGTAAGTATGCAGATCCCTATGTTGCAAAATTATTTCACAAGGACGTATTTATACTGACAGAATACAAACTCACTCGACATGTTATATTTCTGCTGGTGATATATCTTGACGCCAGCGGGTGTTACTTCCAAACTCCGTTTTGCGCGGACTTTGACAGTCCTTCCAAATTTGTCCTGGTGATATATTTCTCCGGAATCCTTCTCAATCCAGTACATGTGATCCTCAAAAATGTCCAGGCCAGAAGGATGATGTAAATTTGAAATGGAAAATTTATTAAATTCTGTCCTGGATAGAACCCACAAAGTAAGTTAGGGCATACGACCCACCTCCTCCGAGCACGATTTTGCGATCGGATCCATCCACATTCATCGACTCTATGACATTCTCCTTTGTGTCACACCAGTAGATTCTGTGATTTTGGGCATAATCCACCGTCAGACCCGTGGGATGGCCCAGTTTTTCGTCCGCCAGAGTCTTCCGCTTGTTTCCGTCCATCCACGCACTCTCTATCTTTGGCAGCGTACTGCTCTCAGTCCAGAACATCAGCCTGAAATACAACAATTATATTGTTTGGCAGAAAAATTTTATTTAACATTGTGCAATTTGTTTGTACTGCAACATTACAGAAAGTTTAGTGACAAGTAACAACAAACTCAAGGAGTGTAAAGAAAGAAACTATAACCCATTCTTTATGTAAAGATTAATATATGCTGACTATATAGCAGTAACAAGATGAGTATGTTGGCACCCCCAAGCAGAGTTTAATGTATCTAAACTAAGTATGAAGTATAAACAGACATTATTAAGAAGGCCAGATGTTTATCAAAATCAACTAAAATTATGGAACGACAACTTCCTGAGAAAGTCTGACATCATCTCTGTACTGTAGAGCATTCAATGTTCGTATCTCAAACACATGGAGTGTGAATGCCTTTACACACAAATAACAAGCCACCTTCTAAGATGTCTCATTTTCTAATGTTGGAAGGGAGATAACGGGTTCCCTGTTCTCTCCAGATGAAATGACAATGAGAATATGACCTTGATTGTCTTGACTCCACAAATGATACTGTCTCCTATGAGAGAAGATAAGATGTATACAAACCACAAATTTCCTGACATAAAGGCATACATTGTATAGCCCACAGTGTATGGTCTGTCTTGACTTGGCCAAGAGCTCTAAAGACTGTTCCTGGTGGTATATGTTCTGGTATGATGTCTTGTGATTAAAGCTAAATATTAATATTAATATTGGCCTTCTCTTGACATCATGCTCCTGGGCAACCTTGGCCGGGTCTCAAAACCATTGCAACTCTCTATTGGTTTGAGTTGGGTACACTTGTGTGAGGCATAGGGTAAGCAATCATATGCAATAAAAACCTTTTTGCACTCTCCAAGAATGACAAATGCCCATCATGTCAGCCAGGCATATATAGACAACTTATTTTGCACATATAAAAATATTCAAACTGTATTTTATTCAGTTTTTTGATAAAATATCTGAAATTATAGGCCGAGCTTTAAGCTAGGTTCGTTAGGAGTTGAGAATATCTCAACTTTTGCCAAACTCTAGTGATTGGTTAAAAGGTTCTAACTTAGTATGATGCAAACAATATTTTGTTTCAGTTAGTGTTCGTTTCATTCATTTATAGTCATTTGTACGACAGTGTAAACCAGGGGTGTCCAACCTTCCAAGTATATATAATATATACTTGTGGCCCTTAATCATACTTGTATATTTAAGGATTAACATGTCTAGATTATAATAATAAGTTTTAAAACTTTACTTCTCAGACACTTTCAATTTTTACTTAGAAATAGATTCTCCCTTTTAATGAAAAACACAAATATGTTTTATTTGGGTCTCTAAAATGGTGTTTCGTGCATTTTTATTTAAATAATATGTAGCCATAGTGCCAAATGATATTTTTTTATGTCAAACTAAAAAAAAATGTAGCCAAATCTTGCAATGCTGGAAGGAATACTAAATAAAGCTGGAGTTGTGACTCAAAGGATTATAGGACAAAAGATAAAGAAGTGAGAAAGGTTGGAAAATTAAGGGTCAATATTTGCATAACAGAAGTTCTATTTAACCTTTCTCTCCTTTCCCCAAATTTGAGTCTATAATCCTTTGAGTCACAACTCCAGCTTTATTTAGTAATTCTTCCAGCATTGCAA
>NW_019386505.1:4065-26940 GCF_000671375.1 Centruroides sculpturatus | reverse complement strand
GCGAGGACCAGTGTACCACGTCAGAGGGCGTGAGGATGGCCGCCTTTCCTCCGTTGTAGACGGAACCGAAGGCGTCTTTGTCCATCAGTTCTCCGGGAACCTCGTACAGTCCCACCTCTTTGTCGGTGGGCTCCACCCCCATCGTATCGATGGCGTCGTACATGGGATTGCTGAAATCGGTAGGTTTTTCGGTGTCTTCCAAGTGGAATTCTGCATCCAGTGGTTCCTGCTTTGAGGATATTGGAGAAGAGGTTAGTTAAATAATTACGCGGTTTTCTCTACGCGTATTTTTGGGAAAATACCTTATAGATGTTATCTTGGGTGCCGTTTCGTAAAGATGGAGTGGGTAGCTCCACGTTTGTTCCGATGCGGAAGGAAACGCTTTGATTGTGATTGACCAAGCTGCCTGATTTTCTGAAATTTAAGAACAATTAAGTGTTGAAAATGTATTGTAAGAATAACGTACATCACACCAGAAGTATAATTTACAAGTTTTTCTGACGGAAAAAACACAGAAGACCCGTGGCCGTCACCAAAATCAACAATATGACCAGTATCGGGATGATGATGGCTGCAGTATCTGGAAAGACAATGGCAAAGTATTTTAATAAGTAAAATTCCTCACAGTGGATCGTAATACTCGCTATACTTACTACTGTGAGAGGCCAGGCTGATGGCACCCTGCTGCACCATCACGCTGCAGTGTACCCCCACGAAATTTTCTGGACATCTACAGATTATTTTGCCCGCCGCCAACTCGCAGTAGCCTCCGTTTTCGAACAGACACCTCTCGGGTTGGGGCTTGGGATTCTCAAATCCTGTTGGGTAAACATTTCAATGACGAGTAATGCTAGAGGTAAAAAAAAATTTGCAAAAACATACCTGCGTTGCAGGATTCTAGGCTCCCTCCTTCGAACAGAGTGCCGTCAGGACAGGCACACTGGTATCCTCGAGGAATCAACAGGCAGAGATGAGTGCAAGATGTGGTGGAACATCTGTTGGTAACTGTATATGAGAGAAAATAAATTAGACAATTCCTAAAAAATATCATCTACATGTAAGTATGCAGATCCCTATGTTGCAAAATTATTTCACAATGACGTATTTATACTGACAGAATACAAACTCACTCGACATGTTATATTTCTGCTGGTGATATATCTTGACGCCAGCGGGTGTTACTTCCAAACTCCATCTTGCGCGGACTTTGACACCCCTTCCAAATTTGTCCTGGTGATATATTTCTCCGGAATCCTTCTCAATCCAGTACATGTGATCCTCAAAAATGTCCAGGCCAGAAGGATGATGTAAATCTGAAATGGAAAATTTATTAAATTCTGTCCTGGATAGAATCCACAAAGAAAGTTGGGGCATACGACCCACCTCCTCCGAGCACGATCTTGCGATCGGATCCATCCACATTCATCGACTCTATGACATTCTGCTTTGTGTCACACCAGTAGATTCTGTGATTTTGGGCATAATCCACCGTCAGACCCGTGGGATGGCCCAGTTTTTCGTCTGCCAGAGTCTTCCGCTTGTTTCCGTCTATCCACGCACTCTCTATCTTTGGCAGCGTACTGCTCTCAGTCCAGAACATCAGCCTGAAACACAACAATTATATTGTTTGGCAAAAAAATTTTATTTAACATTGTGCAATTTGTTTGTACTGCAACATTACAGAAAGTTTAGTGACAAATAACAAGAAACTCAAGAAGTGTAAAGAAAGAAACTATAACCCATTCTTTATGTAAAGATTAATATATGCTGACTATATAGCAGTAACAAGATGTGTATGTTGGCACCCCAAGCAAAGTTTAATGTATCTAAACTAAATATGAAGTATAAACAGACATTATTAAGAAGGCTAGATGTTTATCAAAATCAACTAAAATTATGGAACGACAACTTCCTGAGAAAGTCTGACATCATTTCTGTACTGTAGAGCATTCAATGTTCGTATCTCAAACACATGGAGTGTGAATGCCTTTCCACACAAATAACAAGCCACCTCCTAAGATGTCTCATTTTCTAATGTTGGAAGGGAGATAACGGGTTCCCTGTTCTCTCCAGATGAAATGACAATGNCCTTTTTTATCGTGCTCTCAAGACGATAAAACACTTTGCCTCAACCATTTTATTGGTTTACCTCCTTAGAGAATGACACAGATGATATATCTGTGTAAGTTTTCATTATGCCCAGTGTTTTCTCGTTCCCAAAATAAGATAAATTCCAAGTAAGAAGCCTTTCTTTCTTAATGTTAGAATTAATAAAACTAAAATATATACTAATTGTAGTTTTGTTGTAGTGTTATTTACGCTCCTTAATGTTATCGTTTGGTAATTTTTATCAGTATAGACAAGTCCTAATATGATTAGAATATTTGACAAGCAAACACCACACATACGGTACAGTACTTACTCCATTACGTAGCATTTAATGCTATCGGCCGAAGTAAGTTCGTACGATGTTTGTTTGTGCTAGTGTCAATTGTCACCAGTTTCAGCTTATTGGTAAATTAGACGAAGTTCTACTGAATAACATACAATTTTTTATTAGTTAATTGTCGATCAGTCTGTTATGTTGCATGGGCATTGATGTAGCATGATGTAACAATTTTAACAATTTTATTCACTTTTGTGATAATGCAGTGATGTTATCTTTACTTAAAAACTTCAAATTGACGTTTTGCACAAGCTGCATCGTGAAGCTTGAACCGCATCCAGTCACACATTGAATCCATGGCAACACATATTTAATGCATATAACAAGATATTATGTTAACCGATAACAAAATGAAAGTGCTTATTCGCTACTAAAGCAGTTTTTCGTACAGATACCAAACAATCCGCATGGTAAATGGAATACATTACAATTTTACATCGATAACTCTATAGATGTTAGTTTTAACTCAAGTAGATAATACAGTAGTAAAAACTTTCTAAATATGAGGAAAATAATCGACAAATTTAAATTTTCATTTCTAGAATAATAAGTAGCGTAACGATAATTTTAAGCTTACAAAAAACTTTGCAAAGCTTGAAAATATCTACGAAAACATTATAATTATATTCCGGTCACTAATCTTTTGTTTCTTTTCTCCGAGACAAGCAGCGCCAATACGAGAGACGAAAGTATCAATAGTATTTCGGAACCGTTTCCGGTAATGTACACAAATTTTGTCTTTACTCTCGTCGTTTACGAATCTGATAAAAGTTTATTATATGTCCACGGTGGCCAAACTACAGCTCTTTTAGACTTCGATTACAGCTCCACTATAGTTATACAATACTATGTATGTAAGTCGCACGTAAAAAGAAATTGTGTAACTATATGGAGTCACGAATCGCAATAAGGGTGTAGAAGTGGCATGTGCAGCTCACGAGCCAATTGGCCATCGTGGTTATATACGTTTTAGGGCTCCTAGAATCCAGGCTGTAACTATTTTTAGGCCAACACTTCAGCGCGTGGCATATTGAAAGTGTAATGGACACATGTTAAAACATACAAAGCTATTACTTTCATAACGGTATCANATCATTTCTGTACTGTAGAGCATTCAATGTTCGTATCTCAAACACATGGAGTGTGAATGCCTTTCCACACAAATAACAAGCCACCTCCTAAGATGTCTCATTTTCTAATGTTGGAAGGGAGATAACGGGTTCCCTGTTCTCTCCAGATGAAATGACAATGAGAATATGACCCTGATTGTCTTGACTCCACAAATGATACTGTCTCCTATGAAAGAAGATAAGATGTATACAAACCACAGGTTTCCTGACATAAAGGCATACATTGTATAGCCCACAGTGTATGGTTTGTCTTGACTTGGCCAAGAGCTCTAAAGACTGTTCTTGGTGGTATACGTTCTGGTATGATGCCTTATGATTAAAGCTAAATATTAATATTGGCCTTCTCTGGACGTCATGTTCCTGGGCAACCTTGGCCAGATCTCAAAACCATTGCAACTCTCTATTGGTTCGAGTTGGGTACAATTGTGTGAGGCATAGGGTAAGCAATAATATGCAATAAAAACCTTTTTGCACTCTCCAAGAATGACAAATACCCATCATGTCAGCCAGGAATATATAGACAACTTATTTTGCACATACAGTATGAATATTTTTATATTTTATTCAGTTTTTTGATAAAATATCTAAAATTATAGCCCGAGCTTTAAGCTAGGTTCATTAAGAGTTGAGAATATCTCAACTTTTGCCAAACTTCAGTTTGTTTGACCAATCACATCTCTAGTGATTGGTTAAAAGGTTCTAACTTAGTATGATGCAAACAATATTTTCATTCATTTGTACAACAGTGTAAACCAGGGGTGTCCAACCTTTTTGTTTCTCTGAGCCACAAGTATATATTATATATACTTGTGGTCCTTAATCTAGACACGTTAAGGATTAACATGTCTAGATTATGATAATAAGTTTTAAAACTTATTTTCTACAAACACTTTCAATTTTTACTTAGAAATAAATTCTCCCTTTTAATGAAAATTTATTTGGATTTCTAAAATGGTGTTTCGTCACTTTTTAATTTTAATTAAAGTGCATTTTTATTCAACTAATATATTTATAAATAATATGTAGCCATAGTGCCAAATCTTGCAACGCTGGAAGGAATACTAAATAAAACTGGAGTTGTGGGGAAACGAGAGAAAGGACAAAAATAAAAAAGTGAAAAAGGTTGGAAAATTAAGGGTCAATATTTGCATAACAGAAGGTCTATTTAACCTTTCTCTCTTTTCCCCAAATTTGGGTCTATAATCCTTTGAGTCACAACTCCACCTTTATTTAGTAATTCTTCCTCATTCACTTATCTCCAAGTATTTGAAAATATTTCCTTTCAACTCAAAAATAAAATATGAATAAATGGTTTATGGCTTTGTGAAACTTTTTTGAGTTTATGCCATTGATATAAATAAATAATAAAAAAATTAAAACATTTGTCAGTTTTGTTTACACATTTACTGGGCCACATGTGGCCCACAGGCTGTGGGTTGGACACCCCTGGTGTAAATCAAGTTTTAATTTTGGAACCCAGTGTATTTAACAATTGAATTTTATATTAAAAAAAAAAGAACTGAAAAT
This sequence comes from Centruroides sculpturatus, assembly GCF_000671375.1. NCBI lineage: Eukaryota > Metazoa > Arthropoda > Arachnida > Scorpiones > Buthidae > Centruroides > Centruroides sculpturatus. Next base: position 21,837 of record NW_019386505.1, on the reverse strand, counting down.
AACCATATAACAGAAGTCTGCATTGGATTCACAAGTTCATAGGAAGAGCTTTTATAGAATTAAATTGAAAGAAGAAAGAGACTTGTTAAATCTTCCTTTTCAGAATCCTGTTTGCATAGATTAATGCAACATATCATTTGCTATAGGAATTGAGAAAGTTATAACAAGATCACCTTACAATTTTTGTTTTGTTTTAAAACACTTGCTTGATTCCTTAACTTACCCCAATTCTGGATCCAGAGCCAACGACGTGGGATTTTCCAGTCCGGTGGAGACGACTGTGTTGTAACGTCCGTCCAGGTGACCGACAAATATTCTTTCCTGAGGTTTGTTTCCGCAGAGATTGATATCCATCCAATACAAAGTCTTATTTAAAAAAACTATCTTGTTCAAACTATAAATATATCTTAATGTATTTGTATATTATTATTACTATATATTGGCTTCTGCAATCTATGGGTTGCATGTTGTCGTTGCTATATATTTTGAAAACTGCAGGAAAATGTAAAGCAGATTTCTCCAACTAAAACATTGTATTTTATTTGTTTCAATGATTTTGCATTTAAAAATAAAATGACAAGTTTGGTTGATATATATGATTATCATCATATACAATGAGAAAATGAGCAAAACAATTTTTTAATACTAATCTGAAATATTACACATTTATGATATATGACAAAAAAATTTTTCGTACACTAATTAATACTAAAATAATTAAAAATAACATATTTACCTTCCCACCCAGTCTATGGCAATGGCCGTCGGTTTGGTAATTCCCTTCAGTTCCAGATTCTGGGCGTAACCTGTTCCTTGGTGTTTCGTGTCGAGAAGGAAAGAACGTTTTATTGTTTTGTCAAATGAATCTGCCCAGTAGACGATGTCTGCAACAGACATGTTAAATATTTTAATAAATTGAACCTGATGAAATAAGATAGTTAAAAACTTTAAAAAACCTACCTCTCACTGGATCAAAGTCAAATGCCTGAATCCTGGTCTGGTTGTTGATGACAGAAGACTGAATCTGCAGGCGGGGATCCAACGAACGAATTTCGGGACCGACGGCATACAATACGAGTAAGTTGGAATCTGACAGAAGGATGTAGTTAATAAAATTTTATTTTAATAAGTTTATCCCTGCATCTCAAAGAATGAAAATGTAATCATACATGCTTCCATTCTTTGTTCAAATAAAAAGTATTTGATGATGACATAATAAATAAAATCTATTTTAATAAAGATCTGTAGTTGTTATTCTCACCTTAATTACATTAATTTAAAAATAACTATAACTATAACTAGTACCAAAGTACTGAATGCCTGTTATGAATATTAAACTCTGAAAATAAGTAAATAGTAATTCACCATCTGTGAATCAAATTTTAAAAAATTTAATGTTTAATGGTAAGTGAATAAATGATGATAAACTTTTTATGAGTTCTAAGTTAGTTATATATTTGACTTAATCCTAGGGCTGCAGTTTTGCATTCTCAAAATTGTTTATCTGTATTTATAAAAAAAATTGCAATGCAGACTCAAATATAGTTTCCATCTGCTAAATTTGTCAGTGGAATTTGTGAATCCAAACAGAATTCTTTATATGTTTTGCACCTCATTCTTTATAAATTTACAAAAGAGTTTTGTATTCAATTTAATTAGAAATCCTCTTTACAAATAATTTCTAACATTTAAACTCACTTCACGCATTGTTGTAAATTCATTATTGTTCTGTAGTAAAACTAATTTTTATTTGCTGCTAATGAGTAATAAAGCATACAGCTATAATTCTGGATTTTATTATTTGTACTTGTACATAACTACACTTATTATTGTGGATCACTCTTTCACAAAGTAGTTGAAAGGCAGAAGAGCAGTCTGTTTCAAAGATCAAGCTTGAAGTGGAAATCAATGTACTTCTACACTAATATTTAGTCACTTATTAACAACAAATAATGGATTTATTTAGTAACAACCGATCATCATCATTTGCAGATACCGACATTTTTTATACCTATCATTATCAATTTATGCTACTTTCATGTGTGCCAAAAAGCTATATTTTTTGTTGCTATTAGTTATTGAAAGTTTTTATTTATATAATGCAATGTGTGACTATTGACATTCATTTATCATTATTGAAAGTTGAGAAAGGCTCAACATTCTGTAATAATGTGAGCTTGTAGACTGAGTAAAAAAATTGCAAATTCAAGCAAAATTGAATTTATCAGTACAAAAATGATCTTAACTGAAAAAGACTATTGAGATCGAACATATATGATTGTAATTATTGATGAAGTAGATCTAACAAATTCTATATTACAGTAGAGTTCCGCTACTCCGAACTAATTGGGACCAAGCCTGTTCAGATTAGCCGAATAACTGATATAATGCAGAAGCAAGCAGTAAAACCGGTCTGAATTATATAGATCCACACCATCAATGATGTCAGTGACATCATTGATGGTGTGGATCTATATAATTCATCTGACTTGTACTCAATAGATCAAAAACAGTTAACAAAAACAAGTTTATTAATTGTAATGACAACCTGTCTTCATTGTTTACCTTAAAATTATTTTAACTGTAAAAAACGTTTTTAATACACAGTCCAGGATTCCAATCAGTTGATTGATGCTACTGTGTGAGTTAGCACACTTAATTGTGAATGTTGAATGTTGAATGTACTCTTTGCTCTTCATTATTTTAGTTTGGTTTATAATGATCACAAAATTTTGAAAAGGCTGGACAAGGATGAAATTGGCATTAGAGTTTGGAGTGGGCAAGGCCACAATAACTGACTGGAAAAAACTGCGCAAAGATCAAGCAGTTTTATGCCTTTACTTCAGAAAAATCAGTTGAAAATCTATAAACAGCAAGGCCCTCAACATTTCACAAATTTGATGAAGCCTTATTCACATGGTTCAATCAGGAAAGAGAAAGAGAAAGTGAAACAGCCCTAAGTGGACCTCTTGTTAGAGAAAATTTTCTCTCCACCAACTGAAACGTGTTCGGATTAGGTGGACGTTTGAATTAGCAGTGTTCGGATAGCAGGACTCTACTGTATAATCAAATTCTTCTATTTATATTTTTTGTACATGCAGAGTATAAACATGCCTATTCCAACAATATCAGTACAGTGTGAAAATGAGGTAGTATCTTTAACAATTTGACATATTGTATAATCCAATTTGATAACAATTATTTGTCATAATTAGTACTGATGAGCATCAGTATCAGTGTGAAAATAGCATTACACTCATTTTCTTATTCCGTTAATCTTTCAATTCAAATTATTTGAATAAGAATAAATAAATAGACCTACCTGCTGTGGCGGCACAGTGTTTTCCATATTGTTGGAAACTCTCGTGGCAAGAACATGTATATGAGTCTTTGGTGTTTGTACATATTTGCGAACAGTCATTTCCAAAATTGGCACATTCGTTTATATCTGAAAATTGCAAAATAAAAAAGTTATTATACATATATACACAAAAATCTTTTGTGTCTTAATATAACACCTACTTACCATCACATAATTTAGTATCCTTGCTATTTACTTTGTATCCTTTATCACAGATACAAATATATCCGTTATCTTTTAGAGATGTGCAATTATGTTGACATCCACCTTTACTAACATCTAAAATAATTTAAGCTCTTTTAAATATATGTCCTCAAAGCAAATTAATTAAAATTTATAAAGCTTTACTTACTGCATCCCACTTCGTCCGAAAGATCTCCGCAGTCGTCTTCGTGATCGCAGACTTTTGTCAGTTCAATACATTTTCCGTTAGCGCACTTAAATTGTCCTTTTTTGCAGGAGGGAGGAGGTCTGTAGCACATGGAATGGTCATTTTCGTCGCTTCCATCTCCACAGTCATTGCGACCATTGCAGGTTTGCCATTTTGGAATGCAGCGATGATTTTTCACTGGAATTTACGAGAAGTGTCGCAGGAGAAATTGGCTAAAATAAAATTATTAATACATTAAAACTACAAGAATAAAGTATTTACAATAATTATGAAAATAAACTTACAACAGACACTATCATGTTCATCAGAGTTGTCTCCACAGTCGTCATCTCCGTCACAAACAAAATCATGAAGTAAACAGATCTACAAAAAATTAATATCTTAGCAAGTTCTGCTTTAAATATATAAATTAAATATATTTACGTATATAAAAGCAAAAATTCTTACTGTGTTATTGCATTGAAACATATTTTCTTGGCAATATCTGCCATTTGGAAAACGTGTCGGACAATGGAGCTAGTCCGAAGTATCTTTACAATCCTTGTTCCCATCACATCTCAATTTTGCATTAATACAATGCCCACTTAAGCATTTAAACTGGTCTGGCTGTAAAAAGAATTATTTATAAATAAGTGTCTAAATTATTTAATGTCTAAAAACTTTAAGGTTTTGATTGAATCAGACAGTCTCTTACTTTACAAGTAAAATCTTTGCAATTTTGTTCGTCGCTTCCATCTTCGCAGTCATCGTCATGATCGCATCGCCACTTCATTGGTATACATTTCTTATTTTTGCACTGAAACTCACTTTCAGAACAATCACGATAGAGATTGGCTAAAATAAATAAATTTATAAGTAATAAGTATACAAAATTATTTATACAAAGCTATATTAAAGGTTTTTAACATAAACATAATGCTAAATTTTATAGCTTTGCAGTGCATTGACAAATGAATTTGATTCTAATATAATAGTTTTATCATCTTGTTTTTAATTAAATATTTATGGAAGAAAATTTCTTGTTAGTAGTAATAATTGATTGAATGTTGTTATAATAAGCAAAATTACGTAAATAGATATTATAGCTTCACAACATACGTAATATAATAATTCCATTGCTAATATACTGATTTATTTAATAATTTGGAATATATTGTAATTATGAAGGGACCCAAAGCAAGACTTGAACCTACAACTTCTCTTGCTATGAAGATGAATTACCAACTACACTAAATGAATCTCCGACTGATCTTCCTTCCAGACCAATTAAATTAAAAGATATAAGCATACAGGCCACCCACCAAAACATAATGCAAAATAATATGGCCAAAATGCATTTAAAATATAAGTACAGTAGAATCCCAATTATCTTGGATAATTGGGATTCTACTGTATCAACAGAATCTCAGATAATATGGAATGTTTAGTAAATTATTAAATAAACTGAATTTAGACACATTACCATATATGACTAATCTTAAAATAGAATAAGTTTATAACTCACTAACTGAATGTAAAAATGTTAATTTAAATACAATAAAATACTNTTGAACCTACAACTTCTCTTGCTATGAAGATGAATTACCAACTACACTAAATGAATCTCCGACAGATCTTCCTTCCAGACCAATTAAATTAAAAGATATAAGCATACAGGCCACCCACCAAAATAATATGGCCAAAATGCATTTAAAATATAAGTACAGTAGAATCCAATTATCTTGGATAATTGGGATTCTACTGTACCAACAGAATCTCAGATAATATGGAATGTTTAGTAAATTATTAAATAAACTGAATTTTGACACATTACCATATATGACTAATCTTAAAATAGAATAAGTTTATAACTCACTAACTGAATGTAAATATGTTAATTTAAATACAATAAAATACTTTTAAAGTATTTAAAATAAAATTTAAATTAAATACAATAAAATACTTTAAAAGTATTTTATTTAATTAATTTATATTATTTAATTTGTATTTCCTTTAAATTTTATTTATCAAAACAAATGTAAACCTACAAATGCAATTGAAGTTTCTTTAATCATTTTATAAAATTTATATTTGAGAAATCATCAGAATGAATTTTTTTTAAAACTTCTAGAACTTTTTTTCAAATACGATGCTACATTCTCTTGTTATTTTTTACTCTTACACACGAGCTATCTTGGATAACTCAGAACATCAGTTGAGTGAATCTTGATGGAAAATCTACTGTATATTATTAGCTCCTTTTGGTAAAAACTGAGCTTCCATTTGTAATGACTAACTGACTCTTTAAACATAAAATGATGAATCTGTGTATTTTATAATTTATTCCTTGGTATAAGAATGATGAATGATGAATGAACTGAACTGAACTACATTAATCTTTAGATATATTTTAAATTCCTTATGCTTTCTGATGACAATGATAAAAATACAACATGCTTCATGTACTTCAAAAATTCAAATATAAATTCTTAAATCAAAGCTTAATAATTAAATTTTTTATTTTTTTCTTCTCTATGAGCAGAACAAGTGGCTTTTAACATGTCTATCAAGGATTTGATAAGGTCTTAAATAGAGAAGCTGCATAATGAGATAGACCACAATACTTATAAAAAAATCCTGAAGTTCTGCTTTACTCATTTGGTTCCCTAAATACAAAATTATCATTTCATCAGCGCAATTATGATAATGTATTTCTTAAGTTATTTAAATTATCTATTACATAATTAAACTCTATTTAATCTACATTAATAATCAAACTCAAATCATTAAATAAAATATTCATTATTTTCAATTTAGTAAAATCGTTATTTACTGAAAATGTACATACTGCAACTTTCTTTTTCTTCATCAGAGTTATCCCTACAGTCATCTTCAAAATCACACCGCCACCTTAAAGGAATGCAGCGGTTATTTTTACAGCGGAAATTTCCGGATTCGTGGCATTTTGGACAGTGCTCTGGAGTCGTTTCGTCTGAGTTATCACGACAATCGTTTTTGCCGTCACAGAATAACCAAGAGGGTATGCATCGATAGTTACCGACTGTCGGACATTTCTTCCATCCTGTAGTACAGTTTCTGTTTCCTGTTAGAAATTTAAGTAAAACGTTAAATATACAAAGTTGAACATATAATTTAAATACCTTTATACAAAACACTGTTTTATGTATTAATAAAATAATAAAAATGCAGAATAACTTACTACATCTGTGTGAAGGTTCATCTGAATTATCACCACAGTCATCATCAAAATCACAGAACCAAAGTTTTGGGATACATTTTCCATTTTGGCACTTGAATTGTGTTTCTGGATCACATTTTTGTTTATCTTGAAAAAATCAACATAAATTAAATGTAATTTTATCATCATCATGTAATCAAAGAATTATTTAGAATACTTACGGCACAATTTCTGGATCTTCGTCGGATCCGTCGGCACAAACATTATCACCATCGCAATGCCATGTATTGGGTACACATCTTCCAGAACGTTTGCATTTAAAGCTATTTTCACCACAATGTAAATCTGATAATACAAAAGTATACTAATTTAAATTGCCTTCATTTTATTTCTCTCTTATGATAAAATTAGATTTTAAAGTATCAACAAATCATTTAATGTAACAATTGTATATATTTACTTAATATTTCCATAAATTAATCAATGCTCTGTGAGCAATTTATTGCATTATTTAATAGTGAATATATTGTCCAGCAAAAGTGCTTAAAGTGGCTTTGTTAAAAGTTAGTTCAGAAACTTGTGTTTAAGTTAACAGCTATAACACTGATGCAGGAAACTTGGAAGCACTAAACACAAAATTTAAGAAGGCTGCCATGAATAGTAAAATTACAGTATTTGTAAAATATATTAGACAGAGAAACATAGATGTTAACAATAATTTCATAGTTATTTGATACATTAAAAAGTTTCTTAGTAATAAAACAAGCTTGGAAAATATTTTATAATTAGTTACCGCAATATTTTTCATCAGAATTGTCTTGGCAGTCATTCTTTCCATCACAGACTCGGACACGAGAAATGCAAGTTTTGTTGTCGGCACATTGAAACTGTCCCACTTTGCATGTAAATGGTGCTAAATAAAAAACAAAAGTTTCCATACAAATTCTATTTAATTTTTTCAAAATTATTAATATGTATAAAAATTAATTACGGCAATCCATTTCATCTGAACCATCTTGACAATCCTTATTTCCATCACATTTCCAAAACATAGGTATGCACCGGTCGTCATCGCCACTGCAACGATGCTGACGTTTAGTGCAATTGGCTATACAAGTGCGATTATCCGAAAGAAGAACAAAATTGTTTGGACAACTGCAACTATAGGTTTTTCCACCAGGTGAAATTAGACATAAATGACTACAACCTCCATTATTATTCTTGCATGGGTTATCATCTAGAAGAAATGAAAATAATTAATTAGAAACTGTATATATTTTATTAATTTTCCAATGTTATTAATGCAACTTTAAGTACTTAGATACACATTACTAGATTCAATAGTCATAACATAGTTATAATGCATTAGTTTGTGTTAATCAGATATTACATAGTTATTCATATAATTCATTTCAGTTATTGTTATAAAATATCATATAATATACTATATTAAAACTCCAGAATCAAATAATCCATATCCTTTATTCATATTCATTTTTCATCTTCTAAAACATGCTGTTGTATTGGCTGTTCTAAACATGCTGTTGTAAATCACACTTTTCATACTGCTTTTTGGATAAAAAGTATTCTTCATGGTATAAGACATATTCAACTTATAGGGCAAATCCTAATTTCAGATTAATTTTAGGCACAAAAATGTGCATCTTATAAGACAAAAAATATGATAATTAGCTAACTGATATGGACTAAACATCTAGGATCAAAACAAATTTTAAACTTATTCTTTAGTTTAGTTAGTAATCAATAGTTAGTTAGTTGTTTAATAAATAAAAAACTTAATTAAATTTCCAACAAAATTAATCAAATTCAACTGACTTATTTGTATCTGTTGTCAAAACAGACATCAGGAATGCATTACCATAAAATATTTTAAAAAAGTGATACTTCTGGGTTTTTCCCAGAAGTATCACTTTTTTTAAATATTTTATAGTAATGTTATTTAAGGAAATTGTTTATTGTACATTATATAAGAATTATGAATGTCTGAAATTCCAGTTTATCAGTCTGGTATTATTTTCAACTTAAGTATATTATGTACAGTACAGTACAACTGTGTTCATTATTATTTTTTATTTAAGAAGAATTAAATATATATTCTATTCAACATATAAAAACAATATGGTTTGATTTATATTATTAATGCCAAGTTATTTATAAAATACAGAAAAATGTTACTCTGCTTTATTATTAATGAACATTAAGTTTTAGTTACGTTTATCTGTATTACTACTCACATGGTAACTGTCTAAGATGATGATAAATATGGATATCATAAGGACTATGGGAAGTATTTCGCAAAACCTCTAGATTATTTCCTTTATATTTATGAGCTCTAAAAATTCTTTTCAGATTCCAATCTGTCCAATATATCCAATCATCAAAGAGTGTCATTGCAAAAACGTGTGGAACAGATGTACCGGATAAGATGATGTGTCTGTTTTTACCATCAAAATCTGCATATCTGTTGATAAAAATTACATTGTTACACAGGATTAAAAAAAAGGCAATAATTATCTATATTATGCTTTAAATTTCTAAATTAATTTTATATAAGATTTATTTATTGAACAAATTATTAACAGTAAAAATTCTTACTCAATGTGATCAAGATGTGCATCAGCCCAGAATATTTTATCACTGAAGTAATCAATAGTTAGCGCGTTTGGCCATACAAGTTTATTGTCATACAACACTATTCTTGAGAAGTTTTTTCCATCCAAACCAACTCTTGCTATGAAAGCATGGTGACCCCAGTCGGTAAAAAACAAATATCTAAAGCAAAAGTACATTTTTTTTAATAATAAAAATGATACACAATTTTTAAATTAACAAATAAATAAACAATATTCAGTTCCACAAAACAGCTGAAAAAAATGTATGTAAAAATTTGGTAAATTTTTTTTTGTTGTGTTGAAGTAATGAAATTCAACTGTCACACGTTTGATCATCATATATTCAAGATATGTAACAGTGCTTACTTATCTATTTTGAAAGTCAAATTCTATGCAGCTGATAATTTAGATTCAAAATAATGTTAAAGATTCAAAAACAAACAACATTATTAGAATAAAATCATTAGTAGTTCACACAACAATTTTGGAAATTTTCAATTTCTACTTTTTTATATGAAGAGGTTGATTGATAATTTGATTCAATTATAAAAATAATGGTTATACAAGGTTCCACAGACCACCTATATACCCTTTTATAATGAAAGAAAGTGAATTTTCATCAAAACTCCTAAAAATTTTAATAATTAAGTCAAATACACTTTATCAAATGGTAATATTTTCAATTTTTTAAATAAAACACATTTTTTAATCCAGATTAAACTCAAAATTACAATTTTGTCTCAAACATTTTTTTTAAAAAATGTTTTCCCTTTGACTATAGCCAGAAAATTTAGATTTGAGTGTTATTTTTCTATAATTAGAGAAAAAAAAAACGTTACAAGTTTAAAATAATTTATGGCTGTATATAAACAAGTTTTCTGATAATAATATATCAATATATAAATATTAAACTCGTATCTTAAGTGTAATATTAAAAATCATAATCGTAATATCTTTTATTATAAATAACATAATAAATCATACACAATAGTATCTACCAATAGAGAAAATTTCTCTGTTACAGGGGCAAATTACATAATTAAGGGTAATACTCAACATAGACTTTTAATATACAAAAAATAAATATATAACTACTACTGTAAATATCAGTAGCATACATATAAGTAAACTGATGTTTCTATATTAAGAAAAATTATCATAAATTCATGGTAATCATAATTATTATACAACAAGTAGGAATGTCTTAACATTTAGGACTTTAATTGATTAATTATTATTTATTAATATGGAATTTTTTCAAGAATTTTAACAAAATAATTATGTATTTTGTATATGTTCTTTTTATTAAAATTATTTAGGTTTATTTTAAAGTCAAGTAATGATTTATTATAACATATTTAAAGTATACAATAATAGTCTCGCAATTCGTCAAGTGCTTGACGATTATAAATAAAGTGATATAATGAGAAGTTTACTGAGTCACAAAGAAAGCATCGAAAACTTGTAAAGTCAATATAGGTATTTTTAATAAAAAGAGAGTATTTATTTAATTGAAGTTGTATTATTAAACGTTTTATATTTAAATTCATTAGTTGTAGCATATAAGATTAAGAAGAAGGAAACTGTAACAAGTTGATAAACCAAGGATGATAGGTGCTTTGATTTAATGAGTTTTGATCTTTGTTTATAGCTTGAGATATCGCTGAATCTATTAAGAGTGTGTATTCAAATTTCCAATCGCAAATGTTATTTCCAAACAATAACTCTGATACACCAAATGTATTTAAGATTTTAGTCAATTTATAGTGTTATAGATGTTTAAATCTTTGATTTTTACTTTGATTGATATTTTCTTGATATAGATAGGTAATAGTATTATCATTTTTAAATTTAATTTTATAATAAAATTGAAATGTACATTTCAATAAAGATGAAAAAAGCCAAATGCGATTCACCTCATGCTGCAGTGCGTAACCTGGTACAGTTCTTTCCAACTGAAATAACTTGCATAAATAATAATTCAGAAAAAATTCCAATTTATAGATGTAATCAAAACTCCAGACGGGACTTGCATAATGTATAATAGGAATAATTGTGGAATTAACCTCCAATTTGGATGTTCATTTTAAATTATTTTTCAGTTTGGAACATACAAGTAGTAAATTATCAATGGCCTGTTTTGCTTTGGTTTTCATTTTGACAAAATGAGTTTTAAAGGTTAAGTTACAATCAAACTGTTATATATAAATGATTTAACAATTTTAAAAAACAATACAAACTTAATTTTTTTACTACTTTTGTAAATGGCACTATAGTAACAACATGATACTTTCCAACTTATGTCTATATCATGCAAAGTATTTTTTTAAAAAACTATGTGTATTCTTTAAAATGCTATTGAAACAACTGTAATTAAAGTAACAGTTTTACAAGTTATAAGTAAATGATTTAACACCTTTTAAAAAAACAATACATACATAATGGCTTTCTTTAAATTTATCCACAGCATTACATCACACGACCACTATTACAAATTATTTCTTCTAGTCACGCCCTCTATCATGTTATACCACTGTTCATTGATTTGCATACCATTAGATAAATTCACTAAATAATTATACTGTTTGACAAGGGTTCTATTTCTGATATTAAAGTGTGTGATTCTAAACCAATTTATCAAGGGAAATTCAAATCTGGAAACAGAATTTCATTGTCAGGGATACTTTTTGTGTAATGTGTATATATATGTATATATTCACAGTTCATGGCAAACACAGGGATGTTATAGAGAGATATGTATGTTGCTGCATGCAGTAGTGATCGAATGTGACAATGACATTGCTGGACTAATAAAGGTGCTGAACTTCACCTACAGTTCACAGGAGTGGAGACTTTTCATAGATGCATCAAAAACAAGTCTCAAGGGTGTTTTGATCCACAATGGAAATAAAATGCCCTCTGTTCCAGTTGCTTATGCCAGCTTGACTAAAGAAAATTACAGATTCTTATGAAGGATGCTAAATTCATTACAATACAATGAATACAAATGGAAAATATGTGGAGATTTCAAAGTAATTGCTATGACATTGGGAATGCAACAAGGCTACACGAAGTATGCATGTTTTCTTTGCAAGTGGGATAGACATGACAGAAATTCTAACTACGTGTAAAAGAAATGGCCTTAAGTGGAGGTGGAAAGTGGGCAAAAAGAATGTGCAACATGAAAGTCTGGTAGCTCCTAAAGATATACTACTTCCACCGCTTCACATCAAACTTGGCTTAATGAAACAATTTGTAAAGGCCATGGATCCAACAGGCAGTGAATTTGCATATCTAGCTGACAAATTTCCCCGTCTTTCAGCTGCAAAAATAAAGGAAGGTGTATGTATGGGCCCACAAATCAAGGAGCTACAGAAAGATGCAAATTCTGAAGCATTTTTAACTGCCAAAGAAAAGAGAGCATGGGAGTGTTTCAAGATTGTGTCAGAAAACTTCCTCGGAAGAAGAGCTACCAACTACAAAGCAATGGTGAATGACATGATCAAAGCATATCAAGATCTGGGGTGCAATATATCTCTGAAGATACATATGATGGACTCATCTGAACTACTTCACAGAGAGTTGTAGTGATGTATCAGATGAACATGGCAAAAGATTCCACAAAGACATTTCTACTATAGAAAGGCATTATGAAGAGAAGTGGGTACCTTCTATGTTAGCAGATTATTGCTGGAATATCATTCGAGAGAAGAAAGATTCTTAATACAAGATAAAAAGTGATGTGCATTATTATATGGTGGCTCATTTTTTGTCAATTTTCTGTAATTGCTCATGTGAAATAAATGCTACAGAGTGAATACACTAAGAGTACTGTGTTATATGTTAGATCCCAACCCCCCTTAATGTGATGAACTTAATAACATCATAAAAAAGCTAATTTGTTTTTTGAATTTCAGCTAATGTGTCCTGCACTATATCAGAAACATAAAGAAAAAATAAAATTGTGATTACTCATAAACTATCCCTGACAGAAAAAAACTAAAAACAGGTTTGAATTCAGCGCTCAAAGTACAACTAGAAACACAATGTATTTTTTCAGAAATAGAAAAAAAGTTTTTTATGAGGAACAGTGTCATTACTATATTTTATTATTTCAATATGCTCTTTGAATTTTTGTTTATATATATTTTTTTTATAATAAAGTATTTTTATGTTGCTTTTGTCAATCTTACAATCACTGTTATTTGTGTGATTAAGCCAAGAGGAATTATTGTATTTTAATTTTACAGCAGCTTCATGTTCTTTAATTCTTACTTCTAATTGTCTACCTGTTTCACCTATATAATTTTTTGGGCTTTCACAATTACAACTGATTTTATAAATGACACCTGATTTTTTAAATTTTTCTACATTATTTTTGGTGTTTTTAAGTTTGTTGTTGGTTTTTCTTAATGGAGATAGAAATTTAGTTAATATAGGAAAATAATCAGAAGCATCCAATTAAGCTGTCATATAATCCACACAACAGTCTAAGAGCAGATCAGAACATACTGTAAATCTATTGTAGATTTACCAGAGTGAGTTAAACAGGTATATTCTGCCAGAAAACCAGAGTTAATACGTCCATTCAGTATAAATAATTTATATTTTATAATTAAATCTATTAGTTTTTTCCCCATATTATTAATTTTGTTAATCTGTTCATCCTTGAATTTTCAGTTATTAAAAATTAAATGATTGGAGCCTTCATTTTTGGAATCCATCAATTCACCAATTATAGAATTAAAGTCACCTAGTACTATAATATAAAGGATTATATAACACCATTAATCAATAATTTTGAAGATTTCATTAAGAGTATTCATATCTCCAGGAGGCACATAAATCAGCATTAGCATCAGTAGATCATTGTTTTTATTTACTAACGTATTTTTACTGGTTGAGATAAGGAGACGTATATAATTAGTGGCTTTTTTAACTTGAATTATTTTAAAATAGTCTTTTTCTAGGAGTATGCATAATCCACCACTTGGGAAACCTGGTCCTACTGGTTTATTTGCAAGGACTAATTCCATTATGAACTTATTGGAGAAATTAGTTGTATAAAAGTTTTCTGATGTAATCCAAGTTTCCGTAATAACAAAAATATTCAGTTTATATTTGACATGCAGGGAATTAACAAATGAAGTTTTGTATTTAAGTCCCTGACAATTCCAATTTATGATCAAAAATAAGTAGTTATTCTTGAGGTTTAAAGGATGCTGTGTTTGACCCAGGTTCTTAATGTATCAGCTTATCAAATATGTTGAATTGGGGAAAAGTAAAAAAGTATCTGTGTAAACTAATCTTTTCATGTTGATGATGTAGGCCTATGTAATTTTTCCGTTTCCTGTTATTATAATGTCATTGTGTAATTTAGCTCGTGGATTTTGTTTTTTTATATCATATAACATTGAAAGTAAATTTTTCCATATGATCCTTGAATTTTTGGTAAGATCTGATGACATTTGAATGTTTCCTCAATCTTCAAGTTGATTCTGCTGTTTTCTTTAATATATGTAAAAAAAAACTTGATTTTGAAGTTGATTATTATTAAAGGTTATTCTTATTGTCAATTTTGGTATTTTCGTTAATTGAATTACTTCCAAAATATCATCTTGAACTATATTTTTAATATTTAACAAAGCACTAATAAAATTATAGATTTCTGCCTTTGAGATAACTCTCGAATTAGGATAATTATATAATATAATGCTATTACGATTATGATCATTAAATAGAGTCTATTTTAAATTGCGTAAGATCTTTCTCAATCTGCAAGGTGTCAATCTGATGGCGTAAATTAGTCATTTGCTCTTCCATTTTTGTTTGTTGCTCTTTACTTTCCCATAAATTTTCACGAATTAAATCCAATTCATCCTCAATACAAGTAATTTGACTAAAAAGTTTGTCATTTGATGTTTTTATAAGATTGAATATTTTATTCCATAAGACTGTAGAAGAAGTGTTTAGTAGGTTATCCAGGTTATGTAGTGAAGTATCAAATATAGTTGGCTCACCTGAAAAATCCTGAATGTTTTGTTGAATTAAATTTCCATTGTTGTTTTAATTCTGTCCAACAGTATCTTGTAGGTATTTATCCAATTGTAAACTAAAGTCTGTAATAAGCTTGGAGCCTGTTGTGAGGAAGTCAGTACATTTACTCACTGGTTTGCTTCAACTAAACAATTCTATAATCACAACAGTAAAATTATACAACTTTCTGACAATATAATTATATAAACATATAAATAAATTTTTATATACATATTACGCTTACATAGTAAGATTAATTAATAAAATGTTTAATTAGCAGTAATTTTCAATAAAAGTTATTTATTTTATACATATTGTTTATTGCTAGGTTACCTAGCCTAGCTCTGTAATTTAGGTCTTGGTTTGTATTAATTATTACAATAATTTGATATTTTTTACAATATTATTCTAATGTAGCACAGTCCTTAAAAAGATGAGGTAATGAAAAGTTCCTGGATTTACACTAATAACAATATTTTTTAGAAAAATCTGAGAATTCATCTCTCATGGTTTTGTTTGCTAAAATATAATAAAAATATCAAAAATGTTAAATGTCTACTATAACTTCATTACAGTAATAAAAATGATTATAGACGTTAACACTTTAAAATCAGTATGTTTTTGATTCAAAAGTAATACTTTTTATATATATTTTGTCTTTTATTTATAAATTTTGTCAAGATAAAAATACAAAATATAACATAGTTAATATATTTTTTCTGATCAATTCTATGTAATAATACTTCATTAAAGATTATATGTGATTATTAACTTGTATAACTTGTACTCTGAATAAGCTTACACATACGAGGGTCGTCCCAGAAATACTCAACCTGACATATAGATGGTGGCACTTGTTTGAAAAAAACGACTGTGTTTGAAAGTATCAACCTTATAAAGCTTAAGTTTGAAGTTTGAAGACGCTACGTTGTTTAGTATTTTTTGGCAGCCATCAATAGTGAACAATCTCAGTGAATTTGTAAACATGGAAAAAATTGGTCACCATTATGTGATACAATACTTTCATTTAAAAGGTTTCAGTCCAACTAATATTAAAGCTGAGCTAGATTCTACTCTGGGGGAGTCTGCTCCCTCGTTTACAACAATAAAATATTGGGTGGCAGAGTTTAAACGAGGTCGTACGAGCTGCCAAGACGAACATTTCAGCGGTCGACCAAGTGAGGTGACCAAGCCAGAAATGGTAAAAAAAAAATCCACAAAATGGTATTGGATGACCATCAACTCAAAGTGCGAGAGATAGAAGACATGGTAGGCATTTCAAAAAGTGCTGTACATCGCATTTTGACTGAAAATTTAGACATGAGAAAGCTGTGTGCAAGATGGGTGCCACGTTTGCTCACAATGAGACAAAAACAGCGTCGTGAGGATGTTTCAATCAAGTGTTTGGCAATGTTTCGCAGCAACAAAGCTGAGTTTTTGCGTCGATTCATATCCATGGATGAAACATGGGTCTATCACTTCACACCTGAGATGAAATAACAGTCAAAACAATGAACTGAAAGGAGAAAATCAGCTCCAAAGAAAGTGAAAACAGTTCCATCTGATGGCAAGGTCATGGCATCAGTTTTTTGGGATGTGCGTGGGATAATTTTCATTGATTATTTTCAAAAAGGAAAAAACAATAAATGGTGAGTATTATGCGAACTTATTGCAGCGCTTGAGTGATGAAATCAAGAAAAACGGCCACATT
Source organism: Centruroides sculpturatus (assembly GCF_000671375.1). Taxonomy (NCBI): domain Eukaryota; kingdom Metazoa; phylum Arthropoda; class Arachnida; order Scorpiones; family Buthidae; genus Centruroides; species Centruroides sculpturatus. The sequence continues at coordinate 4,527 of NW_019386505.1, read as the reverse complement.
TGACAAAAAAGAAGAAAGTGTTGTTTCATCAAGACAACGCACCAGTTCACACATCCATTATTGCGATGGCCAAAATCAATGAGTTAAAGTTCAAATTGTTTCTTCATGCACCTTATTTGCCAGATTTAGCCCCCTTGGATTATTTTCTTTTTCCAAACTTGAAAAAATGGCTTGGTGGTAAAAGATTTGCCAACAATGAAGAGATGGAGTTTGTGGTTGATGGCTATTTTGAGAAACTCAACAGTTCTCACTATAAACAGGGGATCAAAGCTATTTAACATCGCTGGGAAAAGTCTATCAAGCTAAAAGGAGATTATGTTGAAAAATAAAGATATGCTTTCCCAAATTTTTTGTGTCTTCTTTGTTAGGTCAAGTACTTCTGGGACTACCCTCGTATTTACATCTAATTATTGTAATTATTCTAGGAGCTAATTATTTTATATTTATAGAGTAGATATGCAA
>NW_019386505.1:0-1772 GCF_000671375.1 Centruroides sculpturatus | reverse complement strand
GAGTCATTTCCTTATTCAAACAAAAAATGGGAGAACAGAATTTTTCTAAATTATTTATATCTCATCGCATCATCCATCAAGAAAATCTATGTGCAAAAACTATGCAATTAGAAAATGTAATGTCTGTCGTATCCAACTACATAGTGCTGTTTTTATTGTGTTTAAAGTCACTTAGATTTTACAAATAGGTGAGCCGTTAACAGCCCGTCACACGCATTTGTAAAATCTAAGTGACTCATACAACATGGAATTCATATAAAACGGAATAATCAACAGTGTTATAGGGGGATCGACTGTAGTAATTAATTTCTTTTTATTTGTTTATTTATTTCATATTTGCAGACTAAAAATTTACAGGTCACAAGGTGTCAATTAACTACTATGGCCCGCGGAAAAAACGTAAAATTTATTCTGGCCCATGTTATAAAAAAGGTTGCCCACCCTTGTTCTATTGTTTAAAAGATTCGCGTCGCGTTTTCATATAAAAAATGTATTTCTAACGACTATATGTTTTTCTCTAAAACAATTATTTTAACGCGAATTTTAGTGAGGGTTCGGACCTGTCCAGAGCTTCACAGTAATATCTTTAATTTTATATAACTGTTGTCTTTATTTTTAGGTATAATTGTTAATTTTGGGGGATAGATAGCAATCGTTCTTATGGACTTTCCTACANAAACTTTACTTATAAATAGTTTATATTATATTATAAAATTAATATTGTTTTAATATATTTGTCATGTTTCAAAACATGAAAAATACATTTTAATAGTACAAAATTATTTTGAAGTACAACTACATATTTACATAAGACGAAAATTTTCTCACCCTTCACAAGGATCTAGAACAATTGCTCTTGGTCTTTCAACACGAGTAATCATAACAAGTTGAGATCCATCCAAATTCATTGCATAAATACTTCTGTTACCAGAATCAGTCCAATAAACTTTTTTAGTAGTCCAATCAAATGCAATTCCCTCTGGATTAATACCCTTGTCTTGTATGACTTTCATTTCACTGAGATTATCTAAATTCATCCAGGATATACTGCCATCGGGACGTATTTCTAGTGGCAACAATAAATATATTTCAAATTGTTTAATAACGTAATTTAATAATTGTCCAATGAAAATAATGTAATTCACTGTTTTTCTAATCTAAAATATAGTCATTATTACATCACTTTTTTTCATTTAAAATTTACAATATATATAAGAAACACTCAAAAACACTTCCACTCACTTTTAAAAGCCATATAAACAAGACAGTAAAATCAATGGCCATCTGTTGTGGGATATTATGGCATTTTTGTAAAATCATATCCTCTAAATCTGTTCTCTATGGTCCATATTTTTTGCTAATTTTCAGTCTCTTGTGGACTATTGCCTTCCCATTTGGTCCATGGGTGCCCCCTCTTTATTTGCTAATATATTGAGAGCAACTCGATAAACTTTACCTACTTTTAAATAAGTTTAATAATCTACTACAAACTAATAACACAAATGTCACTAGAGTAAGACTACAATTTTCAGTTTTGTTTGAAAGAGTAAATATTTCAATTGAATTCTCTTTTTAAAATACTTTAACAGTCTAATTCCACAATTTTGCCTAAATCTAATGATCCCCAGAAGAAACATCCATAATACTATGTGCATATACAGTATACTCCTCATTTTCATTTGTCATTGTCACATAGATCTTATTTTTATTGAATAGCTGATAACATGGGCCCAATGGAATGTCTACTACATGAAAAATTTGCTTATTATAAG
>NW_019386504.1:0-39094 GCF_000671375.1 Centruroides sculpturatus | reverse complement strand
TCAATTTCATTTTGTCTATGCATTTTCATTAAAATGAAAAATTCTTAAAAAGATTCTCTCATAAACTAATTAATTCCCAATTATTTCTTTTTGTATATGTAATATTAATATTGTATCAATCTTATTATGGTTTAAATTTTTATAGAGTTCTGAAAGACAATCTGTTTATGCATTAGGAAAGGTTATAATATGCCATTATTTTATTATACACTTTATTTGTATTAACAATTATCCAATATCAGTTAATAATTATAAAATTACTGTAATTAAGTTAGTAGCCAAATATATAAAATGCCAGGTTTTTCAAAATATTTTTTGTTAGATTTTCATAGACGAAGCTATACAGCTTAGCTATATAAGATGTTTGGGGAAAACTCCGAAATTTCAAATGGAACCCTCAGAAAAAGTGTGCATTATTTTTGGATTCTATGGATAAAAACAAGAAACTTTCATCTGAATAATTTTTTTTATAATGCATCTATTAATATTTATAACAGCTGAAGCTTGGAGTTGATTCAAATTGTTGATCACATAACTGATGAAAATGCAATAATTACACTATTTTGTCTGTTTCTTTTATTAAATGTTCAAATTGTTAAACATTAATTTATTCTTTTTACAAAACACTGTACAACAGTTTGGTGTTCACTGTAGCACGGGCTTTGCATATTCTCTGCTTCATGCTCTCTTTTAAAGTAGATGGTACAAACATCAATTTTTTCTTGATGTATCATCACAGAAAGTAATTGAGGATGCGAGATTAGATGAATCAAATGACTTATCCATCTGTCATGAACTCCTAGATTAATGGCAAATGCTCTGGTAAAATGTGGTGGAGCAAAATCTTACCGAAACCACATTTCTCTTCATAAATATAGTGGTACGTCTTTTACAGCTTGTTCTGGAAAAGGGAAACAGAACAATTTGAATTCAAAATGTGAAAGTTTCTTGTATTTTTTCATAGAATAAAAAACTTTCTCTAGGGGTTCCATTTGAAATTTCAAAGTTGTCCTCTATCCCATATCAGAGAAGATGCAGAGAGGCATTCTTCTTATTAAAAACGGACCTTATTTAAAAAATAGTTTGTCTTTAACTTTAAACACCATAAAGTTTTACTTGATTTAGTATAGTCAGAAATACTATTTGGAATTAAATAATTTTGTATTTTTGACATGGGAAATTACATTTCTTATGACACTCACATTGGCTCTACATATTTTGGTAATTTATATAATATTCTGCACTATCAAAAGTAGAATATAAATAAGATTTATTGATCACCTACTACACCTGTCTTATGTTTATATAGGTCTAAAACATCACTAATATATCTTTCTTTTAGACTCCATGTCATCACTAATCACTATCATTGTCAATATCTAATAGTACTGTCAGAACTCTTGCCATCCTACATTTACTTATTTTATATTTCAATCTAATCTAACTCATCATCCACTAATTACCTCTAAGTTATTATGTACCTGTAAATATATTGAATATGTTGTCTAAATAGTTGGAAATTCCTCTTTTTCTTCTAACAGTCTATATCTTAAATCCAAGAACTAAATCTACTGACTTTTAATCCCCTTCTCTAGCCTGTTCCTAACTTCTTTTGGCTCAACTTTAATCTCTCTCTATCATCAATAAACACAATATAAATTGTGAATAACATATATCATAGTTCCTTTCTCACTGCAAACTATAATAATTCACCTAATATTAATAAATAAAAAAAAGATACAGACTTAACCTTGATAAACTCCAAAGCCAACCTAAATCCTAAATATGTTTTTTTGTAACACTTTAAATCTATTGTATCTTAAAACATGATTTAACATTTCTATACATTTCCATAATTTAATGTATATAATTCTCATCGACCCCTTTTCTTCCTGATTCAGAGTTCTTGGGAATCCCAAAGGCAACCCATATTAATAATAATTATATTATTATTAATTTATAGTTAAAACATGCTTAACTATAAATTTTTTAATTATGTTTTCTCATGCTTAATGAAAATTCCCAAAAATATTTAAAAATGAACACAAATTTAAGCAAAAAACAAATAGTCTAATCAATTTAAAGTCTAAAATCATAAAAGTGATAGTTAATATAAATATAAATATTTACAACATTTACGAATAAATAATGTTCAAAATCGAATTAAAATAGTATTTATAAGCAATCCATTAAAAAAGACAAAAGCAATATCTGAATTAAAAACAAAAAAATTTCATATATAAAAAGAATTTCGAATGTTGACAGCTGACTCTCCCTACGCTCAAGCCAAACTTATGCTCTGAAGCAACTGCAGTGCTCAAAATAGCAGAAATATTTATTATGCCACTTCTGTAGCATTAGAGCTTTGACAGCATATTTATCAACTCTGTTTATGCCACACAGACCTCTAAGTGATAATTCACTTCCAGACATATTTAATTTTGGATAATGGGGCTGGCAATGCATCCACATGTTAAGCAGTTGTGGGTTCAAATCCTGCTCCAGGCGGATTCTTTTTTCAGATTATTCTAAATTATTTAATAAAATTTGATTATTTTAATTATTAAATTCGATAATAGATAGCACCTAATGTCTACCTCTAATAACAAATTACTTAAAATTTAATTATTAATAGTAGCCCTATATATTATGGCAATCATTTGGCTTTGATTTTATAATAATCATCTTAAAACAGAATTTCCTTATAAATAGGAGAATGTCTATGTATATATTTAAGTATATGTATGCTGATACATATTCATGAATATCAATGATTTGCACACACAAATATATAAGAGTATGTGCGTATACACGTGAGCATACATATACATACTCATACACATCTTTAGTACAGTACAATAGTTCAGACATCCTAGTAGATGAGAATAACATTGAAAATGTAGAGAGCTTTATATATTTAGGAAGCAAACTAACCTATAATCTTGATTGCAAAAAAGAAATAGAGATTAGAATAGCCAAGGCAAAAACAAATTTGAAAGCAATGGACAAAATCTGGAAAAGTAAAGCAATTAGTTTGTAGACAAAATTAAAAGTATTGAACACCTGCATCTTCTCCTGCAAGCTGTATGCCTGTGAGACATGGGTAATAACAAAAGATATGGAAAGAAAAATATTAGCATTTGAAGATCTTACAAATAGGATGGATGCAGAAAGTCACAAACGAAGAACTTTATAATAGGATATATATGAAAAAGAATCTCTTACAAAAAATTATACAACAAAAACTTCAACTGTTTGGACACATTACAAGAATGAATAAAAACANGGTGCATGCATTGAGAAATTGTAATGGGCAAATGCAAAACTTTAATGGTTTTCCAATGGTTTAACAAACATTACAATGTTCTTTAATAATAATTAATATAATTACAATAATTTCAAGTGGTAGCATTCTTTTTGGAAGATGATGTATTATATTCTGCAGTTATTTTCATAGATTTATTTAGATCTTATTGATCAATTATATATATATGCACCTCATGTCACAGGAGACATACTAACAATTAGATATATATATATATATATATAATTGATCAATAAGATCTAAATAAATCTATGAAAATAACTGCAGAATATAATACATCATCTTCCAAAAAGAATGCTACCACTTGAAATTATTGTAATTATATTAATTATTATTAAAGAACATTGTAATGTTTGTTAAACCATTGGAAAACCATTAAAGTTTTGCATTTGCCCATTACAATTTCTCAATGCATGCACCTCATGTCACAGGAGACATACTAACAATTCGTGTACTTCATACACTTCTTGGATAGTAAGTAACACAATTACAGTAACTTAAACTGGTATCATTCATTTTGGAAGATTGTATTTGCAAAAATGTACACAATATTTAAAAATAAGTTATCTTCAAGCAATGAATTTTGTTCTGGCATAATTTATTGCTCACAATAAAATCAATTTAGACTTATTTAAAGTTAAATTATATCTGAATTTCAAATGCTATTATTGAATTAATTTTATTAATTAATATAAAAAGAAACTGGAAATTTCATGTAGTGTTTATGAGTGGTGTCAAAAGAATTAGTCTCTTATTTAATTCTTAACTTACTATTCAAATTCATCCAAATTGAATAGCTGTTATTATAAGCATAAAAGGAAAGCTTTAGAATCAATAAATGAAGACAGAATTGGATTTTGATAAAAATGTATTTAAACCAGAACTTCTTAAAGTAGATAATGAAATATATTAATATTCTGTGAAGCAGTTTTGTGGGATGTTACAATATTTTGACTGATTCTAAGAAAGAATAAATATAAAAAGAAAAAATAGGACAAATTTGAACACAAATGATAAATTTATGCTAATGTTTATGACAAAAGTTTCTTTCAGTTTTGCTATGACATTCATAGTGACAATACCACTACTGAAATTGGAGTCAAGGTCAAAATTTTTTCTATGTTAATGGGATGGTATCATGCAAGAACATTTGGAATGCAATGGTTCAGACAATTATAAAAAAATACAGATAGCTTATATTATATATGTTGTATTTCAATAGCTTTAATAAATAATGTTTGCTATTCTATTTAACAATAATGCGTATAGTTCCTTTAAACTATTTATATTGTCATTAAACAGATTACAATGGTTTCCAATCTTTATACACTTTTCAAAATTTAAGAATTCTGGCATCTGTCATATTTATAAATTCAATTTCATTTTGTCTATGCATTTTCATTAAAATGAAAAATTCTTAAAAAGATTCTCTCATAAACTAATTAATTCCCAATTATTTCTTTTTGTACAGAAAAATAATGCTTACAACAATAATATTATTTTCCATATCTTGCATTTACATTTCACATTTATGATCAAATATTTCCACTTGAAAAAATCCTGTAATTAGTTTATTTATTATTTAATCTCATCTGGAGGAAAAAGCAAGTTACTATCGAAAACTAGGAACTACAATTCCTAGTTTTCGATTAAAAAAACACATTTGAAACAAATTTCTATGGGTCTAACAGTTTGGACAGGCAGTAGAATGTTATAACTTAGTGGAACCCAGGCAAATTTGAATTATGGAGTCCCACGGAGTACAGTGTTGACTTCAGATATTTTTCTCTGGGAAAATATTTTCTTATAAAAGATTGGTTTGGGCCCCTTGTTGAAGGAAACACCGGTGGGCAATTGCCCTTTTGCCCATAGGATAACACGCCACGGTGGACAGAGGTCTTGGCAGTACACAAAACACATTGTGTGCAATTTATGTCATTGAAATTTATTTTTATTACTACAATTTATTTTGAATTCATAATTTTAAAAATAACCAATATGTTTTTTGATTCAAATCACAGTGTAATATTAAGGCTATACTTATTTAAAATAACAATTACTAAAATTAGAAAATTTGTTTTTTGAATACATAAATATAAGTTAATGTTACAAGAAATGCTACTAAGTTATAATTGTTGAAGCAATACTTACTTCTTACATCTTTATAACAGTATGCAATTGCTTATCAATACATTTTTAGTTGTCATACTTAAATATAATTTATATTGCAAAGCTGCCTATCTATTTTCAATACTATATTTTATTTTCATGGTAAAAAATGCTAAAATTCTGTAATAAAAATCAAAGCGCATTACTCAAATTCTGATTTTTTTTACAAATTTGAATAATTGGAATTCTGTAAGAATTTAAAATATACTCTTGTTATTCCAAATTGAGACCAAATTTAAAATTAAAATGAGTTTTAATACCAATGTTCAGTGATCAATTAGAACTAGAATGCTATCAGTAAGACAGAATCTGTGAAATGAGTGTAATAATAAATTTATTTTCTAGATGATTATAGATGATACGAAATAAGCATAGAAGATATCTAAGGAGACATTTATAAATGTTCAGGAAATATATGTATGAAAAGTACCACAAAAATCTCGTAAATGAGAATTCCGCTGCAAAATCAGATCATGTGATGATAAACATGTCAATATAGACCTGAATTTATATACATTATATTATTATTACTGTTTCACATATCTACAGCAAAATCTTTAAATACTGTTATTAACATATAATCAACAATTTTTTGATCAATATAAAATCAAAAGATATACTTCAAATCAATGTGAATAATTGAAAATATTTTGTAGAACTATTTTAAAATTTTAATAAATGATATATATACATACACACAAACACTTACATAGTTAAAAAAATCTCTGAACAGCCTGTCTCTCGACTTGGCAAAAAAGTGATGCAACAGAATACTATTAAGTTAGACTTTCCAAATCAATTATTTATCTATTATTGATTTTACAGTGAAATCTACTTTTCGAGAGTATAAATATTTAATAATTCAAATGACTAACAGTCTAAAAATATAAAATCCTTATGCATGTTTGTGTTTGCTAAATCATTACATCCAGTAGACAAAAATTTTTGCCTTTTAGAAGTCATATTTGATAAGCTTATGTTATCTCTCATTATGTTTTGAAATCATTTAAAATTATTAAAAATTATCAATAAAATGAAAAAAAATAATCTTGATATCTTTTGACATTTTTATACGATAATTTGCTATCAAATGTCATTAAGATTACAAATAAAATTCTTCAGCAAGATATCGAAACATTCTCATAATATAGCATAAGATTAAACTGATTGTGACGATTAAAATAATTAAATAATTATCATATTTTTTAAAATATCAAAGCCTGCATTTAGCTTTATTAAATACTCTGGTTTACACTAAATAAGAATCTTTTCAAATTTCTTTAAAAAAAATAAAATAAAAGGGTATTAAAAACAAAATCAGCACTATACTCTGCAAAGTGCCTAAAAAATCTTATTATTTTTAAAGAAACGTTTATATTATTGGAGCATTTCTTCCACTTTGGCTTTTTATTTTTATTAAAATACCAAAGATGTCATTGAACAGTTATAGAATAGAATAACCACTGGTGGACCAATTGACACTTTATTAGGCAAACTTATTGACTTGAACAAGATATTATCGCAATAATATTAGTTGTGAATACCTTAGGATTTTTTAAATTACTAACCAGATAGCCTGATCAATTTTCAACTTGTAACAATATCCAACTAGGATTTTTTTTGCTCTTTCTGCCTTGTGGGCACTTTCTATTTTGGCTATGCTGTTCTTCCAGTCTCAATGGTCTGGACAAAGTAAACAACGACTATTTCAGATGGAAAATGGCATGGCCCTTAAAAATAGGAAACACAGGATGCAACAATTGGAAATGAGAGGTATAAGGCACACAAAAAGATGGTTAGCAGATAATGAATAATTTATTATCTGCTATAATTAAGGGCTGATGAAAGTAAGCATTTGGTATTAATGAAAAAACATTGGTACAACAAGACTTGGGAAGAGCATATAAAGAAAACTGAGTGTGAAAGAATTGATCACAACATAGTTGATAGGTGGGACAGAAAAGTTAAGATATTAGGGAGATCACCCATTATCCTTTTCTCAAATGATCCCACATTACAAGCCCAAGTGTACCCAAACTATTCGGCTTTGCAAAAACGCATAAAAATAGCAAAGAAATTAGACCAGTAGTAGAAAAGTGTAAAGGTCAAGTTATAAACTAGAGAAATGACTACATGGATATTTAGCAGAGTAATTTCTGGATGAAAATTCACTGAGTTCAGCATTAATAAAGTTCCTTTAGCATTAACACAAGCACTTTTGATGAGTGTATAATCGCCGTCTTCAGAAATGAACAAATTTTAACAAACCGAATGTGCAGAATGTTCCAAAAGAACAGAATTTTTAAATTCAAACCAGGTGTCTGGAAATTCTGTTAAGAACGTGAAAATAGTTTTTGACATGTTCAAATCCTTAAATTTTACAGTGCGAGTGGTGCATGCGTGGAATTGACACTGCATTGGTGATATGACATTAGGTACGTTTCATTTTTTAGATGCCGATACAAGGAAATCCACATCCCGGGTAGATCGAGGGTGGGAACATTGCATGTTTCTGTAGTAGCTGTGAGAAGCGCTTTCCAGATGAACTCAAGCCTTCGATTGTTGCAGCATTTAAGTAACACCGTTCTGGACCACAGTGAGTTGTAACCTTGCTCGAGAACTTTTTTAGGAGTCCTGTAGAACATCTTTCTTTGGCTACATCATCCTGATGCTCTGCAAGGCGGGAGGTGAACATTCTTGTTGTTGCTCCTTGGTATCTTGTAATAGCTCCCGTTGCCAGATTTTCTAGGTGTATTGTGTAAACCCCCGACTTTTCTAAAGTGGTTAGCCTGTCCCGATCGTTGCAGATACACCTGCATAGGTTTGTTAGGGGGGTTATGGGTAGAATGAAGTTATGCAGCCGAAATATGCGGCTGATGTGTATAGAGGTTGGTACGAGATATGGCAATGATGACTGGATCACTGATGCTTTTTTCTTTCTGTACAGCATGGTACATGGGAATAGGGACTCTTTTACCCTATGGAGCACATGTTCATATTTGTCATGCATAAATCCAGCAAGAGACACTGCCACTCTGACAATGTCTAATTCAATTTTTGTTGCTAGCTGCATCGACGGAAGTAGTAATGCCCTTCTAATGAGTGCAGCAATGGTAGCATTGACGTACTGCAATGGTTGGAAAGCATCTGCCGCGATAATATATGGTAGCACATTAGATTTGTGATGAACAGCAAATTGTGGCCCCTCAACCAACTTTTGTATGCACAGATCCAGGAATGTTATTGATTCCTCCTGCTCCTTCTCCCAAGTGAAACTGATAGTAGGGTATATGCTTGAGAGTTGCTGCACAAATTTGATAAATTCCTCCTCTGTATTCTCCCATATTATTAGGATATCGTTGACATAGCGCAAGTATAGAGATGGATAACTGATGACAAGAGGGGAGTTGAAAATTCTACGCTCAATTTCTCTCATAATGAGCTCGGCCAAGACTGCAGATAGCGGAGAGACCATAGGAACTCCTTGCTTCTGCACGTAGACGCTCTTGTTGAAAAGGAAATAGTTGTGCTCAGTGAGGAAAGTTAGCGCATCACATATGTCTAGCACTTATTGTATGTTAAATCCCTTTTTGATGATCAAGGAGTTGGCAAGCATTACGGCTTCAAAAACAGGTATAGATGGGTATAAGGACACCACATCCAATTTGTAGAAAGTATAAGAATCTTCATGTGTACCACTCATGTTGGAAGCAATGGTGGACTTGGCAGCTACAGACAACGGAGTAACATATGGTGAGCCCAGAAGTTTGCACAAAAACTTTGCAAGCGCCTTTTCTAAAAAATATGTAGGATGTGATCTCTTGTTTACCAGTGAGTGTAACGGCCAGTTTGCTTTATGCATTTTTGGTTGAAAGAATAGCTAGAGCATGCTACATTGGTGGGAGGATCAAGGCACCCAGAGTCGCAGCTATTCCTGGTAAAGCTATTATTTTCCTTGTCCTTCGCAGTACTATTGGTGTTGGATCATTGTTTATAATCTGAGAATGTGATTGCAATAAGAACTCATTGGCTCTAAAGATAAAATCATCCTCCTTGCACAGAACAAATCATTTTTCCTTGTTAGAGACCGGAAGCCTCAAGTTATTCCTAGTTAGGAATTGCATTACTGCTTGGTGGTTCACGTGACGCTTTGGCACACTAGACACCTACTTCGTCGCCACAAGCTTTGTGGTGATTTCTAACTCCATTTGTGGTTATGTGGCTTCTGCCAGGCAACATTTTATTATGAGGAACCCACAAAACTTAATATCTGAGCTCCAAGCCATATCATTACTGGATGAAGAAGTTGGATTGGTCATGGACTTTGAAAATTTGTATCCATCTATGAAATTGGAGTTCTGCTATCATGCTTTAATTGACACCTTGATCCAATTGAACCAGATGTGTCGGCCTTTTCCAAAGATACAAAGCTACTTGCAAATCTGATATGTTTTCAATCATTCTTCAGCTTTAAAGGCAAAATCTATAAACAAAAGTGAGGTGTTCCTATGGACAACCCAATGTCCAGTTTACTGCGTGAGTTAGTTATATGCTGGTTAGAACAGATTACCATTAGAAGTTTTAAAGATGATATAATCTTGTAAAAATGATACGTGGATGATGTATTCATTTTATGGAAGAATAATAGAAGAATACAAGTTTTTGAATGAGATAAATTCCAACAACAAAGGTTTAAAATTTAAATTGGAACAACTTAGTAATAAGGGCGTGCAGTTTTTGGACATTGACATTTTAATCAATGAAGGTTCTTTAAGCATGAAAGTGTACATAAAACCCATGCATGACCCACTATACATTCCTTCCTATTACAATGATCCACATATATATAAACTTTCAGCATTTAGGGCTTTAGTCAGAAGGGCATTCAAATATTACTCCAACCTGTACGACAGATTACAAGGATTGGATAGGATTAAGACTGTTGATATGACATTGGGATTTGGAGCAAAAATCATCAAGAAATTAATCTGCTCTTACTCAAATTCTAGTAAAACAACAAAGAAAAGTATCAACAGCAATGTTATGAAGTTCACATACAATAGAGGCATATCCACTATTATGAAGGAGATTGCAGAATACAGGAACATAAGATTAATTTACAAAAGAGCTCCCACAGTCTATAACTTGCTTATAAATGACAAAGATCAAGAAAGAACAACCAAGGAGGTATAAGATGCCTTATAAGAATTATCAATTACATCTGAACAAGGAATACATAGGTGTCACCACCAGAAACCTTGCAAAAAACTTAAAGAACATATTTACAATGTGAATAAAGAGCACTGTTCTACAGCACTATCCAGAGTAGCACAAGCAGATGGTTCAGTAATGGAATGGAATGAAACCATGATTGATAAACCAGTGCACTCACCAACTCTAGCATTAAGTTAAAGAAATTTGAGATACATAAATCCAGTTTCACAGGCAAATGTTTAAATTACAAGGATACAGAGTTACCATCAGCCTGGAAATATATAATCAGGAATAGCTCATCAGAATCTAATCCTTAACATGCCTTTAACATTCTGTTAACATATGTTTATTATCATGTTTTATGTTAATTTATTATATTTACTTTATTTCATTTCATTTCATGTATATTGTTAGTTATTCTTTGTATATTTTTACTTTTTAATGAGGTATTAGAAAGTATTTGAATTTGTTATTAAATGTTCATTCAAATAAAGAACAATTGTAATGGTTCCAGGAAGTTTAAAACCTGACGATGGTCTGTTGATTTGTTTCAAGCAATAAAATAGTTTCTCAGAAGTATAAAGTATGTTGTAATATCTAGGTAGTTTTACCTTTTTCAAGCATTTTTGTAACTTTTTCTACTGTCTGTCAAAAAAAAATCTTTATTCATAATTACATTTTTTAATTTTATACTATGTCTAAAGAAAGAAAAGTTATATTTGGTTTATAAAAAAATTTGATAAAATGATAATTTTAAATTATAGATGAGGATGTGAATATATTAAATTGAAAATAATTATATTTTCGATTTAATTTATCCAGGTTTTAAATAGAGATCTGTTTAAAAATGTTATGTTGCTACATATTATGAATGAAAGTTTTGTACATAATGTTCTGAGTATAACATATCTGTTCAATAACTGTTCAATATCTGTTACATAAGTAATGGTAAAATAAGTAAATAAATTTGCATTTTACTGTTTTGTTTCATTACATATATATGACAATATAATTAAGAAAACCATAGTTCATCCTCTGATACATTTAAATAGCCATAGAAATTTAATCCAGATAATAAATTATTTAAAAAATAGTTTGTCTTTAACTTTAAACACCATAAAGTTTTACTTGATTTAGTATAGTCAGAAATACTATTTGGAATTAAATAATTTTGTATTTTTGACATGGGAAATTACATTTCTTATGACACTCACATTGGCTCTACATATTTTGGTAATTTATATAATATTCTGCACTATCAAAAGTAGAATATAAATAAGATTTATTGATCACCTACTACACCTGTCTTATGTTTATATAGGTCTAAAACATCACTAATATATCTTTCTTTTAGACTCCATGTCATCACTAATCACTATCATTGTCAATATCTAATAGTACTGTCAGAACTCTTGCCATCCTACATTTACTTATTTTATATTTCAATCTAATCTAACTCATCATCCACTAATTACCTCTAAGTTATTATGTACCTGTAAATATATTGAATATGTTGTCTAAATAGTTGGAAATTCCTCTTTTTCTTCTAACAGTCTATATCTTAAATCCAAGAACTAAATCTACTGACTTTTAATCCCCTTCTCTAGCCTGTTCCTAACTTCTTTTGGCTCAACTTTAATCTCTCTCTATCATCAATAAACACAATATAAATTGTGAATAACATATATCATAGTTCCTTTCTCACTGCAAACTATAATAATTCACCTAATATTAATAAATAAAAAAAAGATACGGACTTAACCTTGATAAACTCCAAAGCCAACCTAAATCCTAAATATGTTTTTTTGTAACACTTTAAATCTATTGTATCTTAAAACATGATTTAACATTTCTATACATTTCCATAATTTAATGTATATAATTCTCATCGACCCCTTTTCTTCCTGATTCAGAGTTCTCGAGAATCCCGAAGGCATCCCATATTAATAACCCAAAAATATCTTAAAATGAACACAAACTGTAATCAAAAAACAGTCTAAACAATTTAAAGTCTAAAATTGTGAAAGTGACAGTTAATAGAAATATAAATATTAACGACATTTACGAATAAATAATGTTCAAAACCGAATTAAAATAGTATTTATAAGCAATCCATTAAAAAAGACAAAAGCAATATCTGAATTAAAAACAAAAAAATTTCATATATAAAAAGAATTTCGAATGTTGACAGCTGACTCTCCCTACGCTCAAGCCAAACTTATGCTCTGAAGCAACTGCAGTGCTCAAAATAGCAGAAATATTTATTATGCCACTTCTGTAGCATTAGAGCTTTGACAGCATATTTATCAACTCTGTTTATGCCACACAGACCTCTAAGTGATAATTCACTTCCAGACATATTTAATTTTGGATAATGGGGCTGGCAATGCATCCACATGTTAAGCAGTTGTGGGTTCAAATCCTGCTCCAGGCGGATTCTTTTTTCAGATTATTCTAAATTATTTAATAAAATTTGATTATTTTAATTATTAAATTCGATAATAGATAGCACCTAATGTCTACCTCTAATAACAAATTACTTAAAATTTAATTATTAATAGTAGCCCTATATATTATGGCAATCATTTGGCTTTGATTTTATAATAATCATCTTAAAACAGAATTTCCTTATAAATAGGAGAATGTCTATGTATATATTTAAGTATATGTATGCTGATACATATTCATGAATATCAATGATTTGCACACACAAATATATAAGAGTATGTGCGTATACACGTGAGCATACATATACATACTCATACACATCTTTAGTACAGTACAATAGTTCAGACATCCTAGTAGATGAGAATAACATTGAAAATGTAGAGAGCTTTATATATTTAGGAAGCAAACTAACCTATAATCTGGATTGCAAAAAAGAAATAGAGATTAGAATAGCCAAGGCAAAAACAAATTTGAAAGCAATGGACAAAATCTGGAAAAGTAAAGCAATTAGTTTGTAGACAAAATTAAAAGTATTGAACACCTGCATCTTCTCCTGCAAGCTGTATGCCTGTGAGACATGGGTAATAACAAAAGATATGGAAAGAAAAATATTAGCATTTGAAGATCTTACAAATAGGATGGATGCAGAAAGTCACAAACGAAGAACTTTATAATAGGATATATATGAAAAAGAATCTCTTACAAAAAATTATACAACAAAAACTTCAACTGTTTGGACACATTACAAGAATGAATAAAAACAAAAAAATTAGGACTTTAGCCTATGGTATTATGGATGGATCCAACAAAAGAGACAGACCATACAGAGAATGGATTGATAACAGGAAGAAGTGGTATGGAGCAAATGTATGGGAATTGAGAAAACTGGCAATGGATAGAGAGAAATGGAAGAAAATAGTGGAAAAGGCATCAGACACCAACAGGCAATGAGCCCAGGGTTAATGATGATGAATACAGTAGAGCATCGATTATTCGACTCCCAATTAACCGTCACATCAGTTAACTGACTGTTCTAGTCGGCAAATTTCAAATGTTCGCTAGTGATGTGGCACTACAATATTTGGCTATGTCTTGGCTACTTTAATATTATTTTTGTTAAATTTTTGCATGTTATAGCTGGCAACATGGCTCGACCATTGAAGGGAGGCCAGTATTTAAACGAGACTTAATTTCCTAATTATGAATGGTTGTTTGTTTTGTGAGCAATAAAATAATTAAAAAATAATTTTTAACGATACAATAGCAACAATTATTATTTTTAAAAAAAAAATTTGTTAGGCTTAACATCAATGAAAATTCAACGCGAAGTTGGTTAATAGCGATATACAAATATACTAATTACATGGGATATACAATCTACTGACTCTGGATATGCTAGTATACTATACTAATAATGTATTTTTTTCAGTTATCCGATTTTTTCAGTTATCTGACCAACCTGAGTCCACAATTGAGTTGTATAATCGATGCTCTACTGTAGTTCAGAAAAAAAAACATAAGATTATCAAAAAACTAAAAACATTCAATACCATAACTGCTTATACTCTTTTTATCAAATAATAGATTTCAAAGAGCATTCAAAGAGCTTTTCCAAGTGTCCTGTTCCTTTGTTACAATGTTCTTTTCTATTTTTAATATTGAAACTTGTCTACAGATGTAATCACAAATAAATATAACAAAAATCGTTATTACTATGCAAAATCAGGTATTTTATGTTTCAAAAGTCATTAAGAGAACAATTCTATGCACAGAAAGCTAGAACTTCTTTAAATAAGTTTTAAAACACCTTTTACTCTTTTTTCTAGCAACTTCTTTAATTAATTAAATAAGAGAACAAATGCTTTTGACTATTTTGGATGGCCTTCTTCGGGTTCTACAACATTGAAACATCAGTTAACACATATTCGAAATTTGTTTTTGTTCTTATGATGTCATGTGTTAACTGACGTTTCAATGTTGTAGAACCTGAAAAAGGCCATCCAAAATAGTCAAAAGCGTTTGCTCTCTTATTTAATTAATTAAAGAAGTTGCTAGAAAAAAGAGTGAAAGGTGTTTTAAAACTTACATTAAGAGAACTGAATTTTAAATCATTTTCTTACCTGATTAGCTGGAATGTTATAATTTGTTGCCAATTTTTCTCTTAACTCCTTTATACTGGCTTGTGTATTAATTGATAAACCACTTTTTATCTAAATAATAAAAACAAATTAAGAATTTATTTTAAATAACTAAAATAAAACTTATTTTGCAATTAAGCAATTACAAATAAATCAGAAAAGAAAGAAGCTGCAAACCTGTCTAGGTTTTCCCGAGAGATGTACAAAATTGACAAGGATCGTTCTTAGTTGATGCGGTACTGGCAGAGAGATACATAGATATGGATCAAAGGTATTGCTGGCTTTACCGCACCGTAAACATCTTAGTGAGGATCTCAACTGAGCTTGAAACCAGTCATGAATAAAACTTCGGTTGCAGCGCATGTGATTTGCAAGCGTTTCGGCTGCAACTTCTTCATCTGCTTTTCCAAGGCTATTCTATAAATCAAGAAAATTAATTAGTAAAATTTTTCAGAAACGTATTATGTTACATTTTTTTACTCATTAAGAAACATAAAAAATTTATTAATACTGTAATCTCTACATAAGCAAAGAATATTATTATTTTTGAATTAATTTTTATTTTATTTAAAATTTTACAACTCTCATCAAAATTAAACATCCTAAAGCCTGATAATTTAGTAATATGCCAAACGACTGCTGGTTTAAATCAGGCTACTTTACCAACGTCGATAAAGTATCCTGTAAGTAACTGTAAGTCGATGACATAAATAACCAGGGATGGTTATATCTAAACTAAATATGTCTGAAAGGGAAGATTTCCATGGAGGTCCATGTAGCATAATTGGCAATGCAACTGCATGATAAGCAGAAGTTGCAAGTTCAAGTGCTGCTCCAGACCAAGACTTTTCTTCCAAAATATTCAAAAGTATTTATTACATATTAATTTAATTATAATTATTAAATTTAATAAGAGATGGTACCTAATGCCTACAGTACCAAATTATATAGAATTTAATTAAAAACAGTAAAGTAGCCTTATTTAATCCTGCAGTCGTTTGGTACTCATCAAAATTTTTATTACTCCAAACATATTCTGAATATTCAAGGTTTTTTCATTAACAAAAAATTTTTTATGTTAATATTTGCCTATGCAGCAATGCTTTACCAACTGACCAATATGATTTTCATAAAAACATTTCAAATATCATTTATTGCGTGACGTAAAATCTCAAGTATACGCAAATATAGACAAAGCTATTTGATTTAATAAAATGCTTGGAATTCGGCCAGATCTGTAATATCTATAAATGCATTTTTATTCCTTTTTAACTTTGATTTTAGTAGGCTACTTTATCCTCAATTTTGATGTTGAAATACTTCTTTTAAATCAAAATCTTTTTCTAACCAACTTACTAATTAAATATTATACTGTTAATTTATAAATTATGAGAATAATTTAAACTGGCAGAAAAGGTTTGCATTTGTAAAATTTTACTGGGGAACAATGTTTGGTGAAACACCTGACTACTGTAAAATCGGTTCAAGACACAGAAATCGTCAACCGATCAATTAATGCCAGAATTTAATTTTTTTCATATTAACATTATTGTCTGGTCGTTGTCACTCTTGACTAACAACAATTGAATTATCTGAAGTGTGGTATCTAAAAATATACTTAAATAATTAATTCAACACAAGTTTAAAGAAATGTTAAGTCATTATACAAACCTTTGTAATTAACTACTAAAATACTAATTTAACCATTTTTAACTTTAGAAGAATTCCCATTCTTATTTGAATATTTCTCAGATTATAATTAACCATTTCGAAACACTTATGGGTGTCAAGTTTACAAACGTAACACAGGTATCTCTTGCTTAACGCTGTTTTGTTTAATGCAAGATTTGATTAACGTGTGAAATTAATTGAAATAATCCCTTTATATATGCAGAGGAATTTTTTATTTATATAGCTTTACCAGCTGTCTCTATTTAATATAGATAATGTATTTTGACTGACACAATTTTGATATACACAGTAGGATTGAGGGATTGATTAACCACATTAATCAAGGATACCTGTAGAATAAAACAAATTAGCACTATTTATTTAAAATAATTAAAGAAATAACAAAACAATTTTAAATAAAAAATTAATATCTCAGGAAAAACTTTTCTTTCAAATATTCTTCACATGCACTATAAACAAAAATTGGAAGATTATTAATTAAAATGTACACAAATCTGAACAGAGTGGATAAGCAAATAATTATAAATTAATAAAAAAATTAATAATATAATGTAAATTTAAAAAAAAAACAAAATTTAACTAGTTTTATTTAAAAAAAGTGGCTTTTCAGGAGTATAATAAGTTGAGTAATTCAACACTTAACTTGTTCTTAATTTTATATTTGTTCTTTTAAATAAACTATAAAGGAAAAAACTTTATCTCTAGTGACCATGAAATCATTATCAGGTTTTTTAAACAATTTATCCATTAAAACTTGGTATCTGTCCTTCATAGCTATCATAAAACCATAAATTGAATGAAAACCTGCAGAGTTAAATAATACTTAAACGTGTAAGTCTTAATTTTCATATGAATTTTATGCAATGTTTATTTAAATGTCTTATATAAGTACATAGAGTCACGTGTCTTTTACAAGCCAATCAAATGTGAGCAAATACATCATTTCAAAAAATGCAATGTTTGTAATTTCATCATAGACTCAACAATAAATTTGCATTTATTACAGTCCAAACTTTAACTGGTAAAATTATTTTTTAAAACAAATATAAAATAAAAACTAAAGAACTTAAAAAAACAATTTGAAAGTCTAACTCTTTTCTTTTTAAATTAAAATTTTGTTTAAATTTTTCAGAATAAATTAAAATAAATATTTCTAAGCTTCTGTATTTGTAAATGTACTACTTGTATTGAAATTACAGTATAAGAGTTTTGATTCTAAATCATTTTGATTGCAAAATACAAAACAAAATAATTAAATATTTATCTTTCCTCATAGTGCATATTTAGTGAGTGACATACATTTTAACTTACAATACAAAACAAAATAATTGCACAATAAGTGATATGATATGTTTAATAATTCCTGATAAATAAATTGTACATATAAAATAATTTAGATTAAATAATTTTTAAAAATTTTCTATTGAACTATTTATCGATAGATTAATTTCGTTTATAATCTTTCGAATATAAAAAATTATTTATGAGATATTTATCCATTATTGCATACATTTTCTTAAGAGAAATGTGTAAATTTAGAAGTCAAAATTATATTTGAACATTATAAAATTAATTTATTAGTTATTGCTAGTCTATCACATGACAAATAAATTAACAAAATAGTTTGCTTTTATGGTATAATAACCATTTTATACGTTGATTTTTGGGAGTATTTTTAAGATAAGTCAAATAATTCTCTTGTCGACTAGTATACGAACTTAAAAATATCTGAATACATTCTGTGTAATCAATTACTGTAAAACAAAATATTTTGTTATTTACAAAATGCATTCTGGAAATTGCTAAAATAAAAATATATGTTTCAATATATTGTTTAAAGTCTAAAGTAATAAAGGTAAAAATTAATTCACTTTCAAATCATTTCATTTTACAATACGGCTACTCCTTGCAAAAGTATTTTATCAAATGGTATCATTCTTATTATTATAAAATGATATTCAGTTATTAAAAAGCCATTCATTTATTTTAGCAAGAATCCAATTATTCATTTATTTACATTTATCATCATTATATAAACAATGATGTATGAAATTTGAATCAAATATAAATTTATAATGAAATTTGATTTGCAAAATGTGCAAAACTGAACAATTTTATTTTATTTGTTTCACCCATTTCATTTTAAAATAATTNTACTTCTTTTAAATCAAAATCTTTTTCTAACCAACTTACTAATTAAATATTATACTGTTAATTTATAAATTATGAGAATAATTTAAACTGGCAGAAAAGGTTTGCATTTGTAAAATTTTACTGGGGAACAATGTTTGGTGAAACACCTGACTACTGTAAACTGTGAAAACTGTGCATTTGCTCTAAGTTAAACAAAAATACTTAGAGGAGTTCAAGACACAGAAATCGTCAACCGATCAATTAATGCCAGAATTTAATTTTTTTCATATTAACATTATTGTCTGGTCGTTGTCACTCTTGACTAACAACAATTGAATTATCTGAAGTGTGGTATCTAAAAATATACTTAAATAATTAATTCAACACAAGTTTAAAGAAATGTTAAGTCATTATACAAACCTTTGTAATTAACTACTAAAATACTAATTTAACCATTTTTAACTTTAGAAGAATTCCCATTCTTATTTGAATATTTCTCAGATTATAATTAACCATTTCGAAACACTTATGGGTGTCAAGTTTACAAACGTAACACAGGTATCTCTTGCTTAACGCTGTTTTGTTTAATGCAAGATTTGATTAACGTGTGAAATTAATTGAAATAATCCCTTTATATATGCAGAGGAATTTTTTATTTATATAGCTTTACCAGCTGTCTCTATTTAATATAGATAATGTATTTTGACTGACACAATTTTGATATACACAGTAGGATTGAGGGATTGATTAACCACATTAATCAAGGATACCTGTAGAATAAAACAAATTAGCACTATTTATTTAAAATAATTAAAGAAATAACAAAACAATTTTAAATAAAAAATTAATATCTCAGGAAAAACTTTTCTTTCAAATATTCTTCACATGCACTATAAACAAAAATTGGAAGATTATTAATTAAAATGTACACAAATCTGAACAGAGTGGATAAGCAAATAATTATAAATTAATAAAAAAATTAATAATATAATGTAAATTTAAAAAAAAAACAAAATTTAACTAGTTTTATTTAAAAAAAGTGGCTTTTCAGGAGTATAATAAGTTGAGTAATTCAACACTTAACTTGTTCTTAATTTTATATTTGTTCTTTTAAATAAACTATAAAGGAAAAAACTTTATCTCTAGTGACCATGAAATCATTATCAGGTTTTTTAAACAATTTATCCATTAAAACTTGGTATCTGTCCTTCATAGCTATCATAAAACCATAAATTGAATGAAAACCTGCAGAGTTAAATAATACTTAAACGTGTAAGTCTTAATTTTCATATGAATTTTATGCAATGTTTATTTAAATGTCTTATATAAGTACATAGAGTCACGTGTCTTTTACAAGCCAATCAAATGTGAGCAAATACATCATTTCAAAAAATGCAATGTTTGTAATTTCATCATAGACTCAACAATAAATTTGCATTTATTACAGTCCAAACTTTAACTGGTAAAATTATTTTTTAAAACAAATATAAAATAAAAACTAAAGAACTTAAAAAAACAATTTGAAAGTCTAACTCTTTTCTTTTTAAATTAAAATTTTGTTTAAATTTTTCAGAATAAATTAAAATAAATATTTCTAAGCTTCTGTATTTGTAAATGTACTACTTGTATTGAAATTACAGTATAAGAGTTTTGATTCTAAATCATTTTGATTGCAAAATACAAAACAAAATAATTAAATATTTATCTTTCCTCATAGTGCATATTTAGTGAGTGACATACATTTTAACTTACAATACAAAACAAAATAATTGCACAATAAGTGATATGATATGTTTAATAATTCCTGATAAATAAATTGTACATATAAAATAATTTAGATTAAATAATTTTTAAAAATTTTCTATTGAACTATTTATCGATAGATTAATTTCGTTTATAATCTTTCGAATATAAAAAATTATTTATGAGATATTTATCCATTATTGCATACATTTTCTTAAGAGAAATGTGTAAATTTAGAAGTCAAAATTATATTTGAACATTATAAAATTAATTTATTAGTTATTGCTAGTCTATCACATGACAAATAAATTAACAAAATAGTTTGCTTTTATGGTATAATAACCATTTTATACGTTGATTTTTGGGAGTATTTTTAAGATAAGTCAAATAATTCTCTTGTCGACTAGTATACGAACTTAAAAATATCTGAATACATTCTGTGTAATCAATTACTGTAAAACAAAATATTTTGTTATTTACAAAATGCATTCTGGAAATTGCTAAAATAAAAATATATGTTTCAATATATTGTTTAAAGTCTAAAGTAATAAAGGTAAAAATTAATTCACTTTCAAATCATTTCATTTTACAATACGGCTACTCCTTGCAAAAGTATTTTATCAAATGGTATCATTCTTATTATTATAAAATGATATTCAGTTATTAAAAAGCCATTCATTTATTTTAGCAAGAATCCAATTATTCATTTATTTACATTTATCATCATTATATAAACAATGATGTATGAAATTTGAATCAAATATAAATTTATAATGAAATTTGATTTGCAAAATGTGCAAAACTGAACAATTTTATTTTATTTGTTTCACCCATTTCATTTTAAAATAATTATGGAACTATAAAAAGTACATAAAAGTGTTTTAGAAATTTATAGCATAAAATTTAACATTAGTATTCAATTTTAAAAATTGGTCCTTACAAAAAACACTTTCATATAAAGCAAAGATTCATTATATATATTATAATTAATTTAATTAATTATAATTTAATTAATTAATATGAGTCTATTAATTGCCATTAATAGACTCATATTAAATAAAAAAAACAAACAACTATCATTAAAACTGCAGTTTTACTAATTGTTTTTCCTTCACAAAGAATAAATTCACACCTTAAAAATCAATTCCAGCAAAAAGTTTAATGAAGTAAATACTGTACAGTTTTTCCTTTGCATACTTTTCCCTTAGAGAGATGTGTAAATTTAGAATTAATGAGAAATTATTTATTGTCACATCACCATAATTCTGGGCTGCAACTTTTAATCTTTCATATTGCTCTCCACCTCAAATTAGTAGGGTCTTATCCCTATATAATACATCATACTTTTCCATTAGCAATAGAGTCATGCCGATCACTTATCTAACTACCTTTCGGAGAAAAACTTTTGAATTGAAATCACGTGACTTCCAGTGTAGATGTGATTTCAATTCAAAAGTTGATGTATAGTTAATTTGGACCGCCTGCCTCTAAGCTTTCCATATCTGGTCTCGGCTTTCATCTATCCAACTCCATTCTTCAGATTAAGGAAGAATAAACGGACGACAATGGGAATTTATAGACCTACAATTTTTTCAAATTGCAAACCAAAAAGCATATTTGAATGTTATAAAATTAATTTATTATTCCTTGCTAATATGTCACAATTAATAAAATACTTTACTGCCAAAACAAAACACAAATTATATTAATCAGTAACACTTTATTTACGCAATGTATCAACATACTAAAAAAATATTCAATATATATTTTTCAAAAATTTAGAAGCAAATGAATTTACTTCCCATTTGGGACATAATTACTTTTATTAAACAACATATTTAACATTGTTGGAAACCAATTCACGTACTTTAGTGACATACCAAATAGCTAAGTTATATACACATCATATAGCTTCGTTTAAGTATAACCTTCAACATTAGAATGTTTGACAAGTTACCAAACGACACAGGCCAAGTTGTGACCAAGGCCAAATATATTTTTCTGCCCAGATGTCGGTCTTTTTCTTTGGGTGGATACTGGTTTATACATGGGAATTTACAGTATTATTTGTTTTATTTATTTATTTCTGTAAGATGAATATAAAATTCAAGTATATTTCAAGTTCTTTGATTCCTTATAAAGAATTTTTTTATTTTAGTTTATATATTAAAAAAATGAAGTTATGATAATTCAAATTTATATTTATTTATACTCATATAAAAAGTGCAAGGAAGATATTTTCATACATCAAAAATTTAAAATAATAATAAAAACTAAATAGAAGGATAAGAAAATCAGCAATATTTCACTATAAAATAATATTAAATTGGCAATTAAAAACAATAATTTAAAACAAAATTATTTATCTATAATATGTTATCTGTTTAGAAATGTATTCACGCCAAAAGCTTGAAATCTGAGATTTAATAATCGCACAAGCCTAATTATCAACATGAAAATAATGTACTTTAAGCTATAAAATATAGATAAGATAATTGAGATTATGATTAAACCATTTCATATTTTTAGATATTAATAAACTTACACTACAAACTTAAAAGTTAGTTTAAATACAGTAATCATATATATTGGTTAAAACTTTAATTAATGCACATTACAATGAAAGCATGTTTCTTACAAATTTATATACATTTGTATTATTTTTTAATACTTGAAATCACTGCGTTAACAGTTTTTAACTTCAATACCAAACAATAGAATCCCCACTTTATCATCACTTGCTTTACAATTCTTGCATTTACGAATGACAAATTTTCTATTATTATTGCACAAAATGCTGTATTTAAGTACCATATTCTTTTTGCCCGTCTTTGTGTTAGTATTTATATAATTAAAATTATATTTCCAGGAACATAATCACAATTTATAGTATTAAAAAAATATAATGGGTTTGCTTTATGACAGCTCATTTAATGATATTTTCTAGGAAATACAGGGTCATAAAAACAAGAATCTATTACATAAGATTAATATTTATTAACTCATATAGAAAGCTGATAAAACTACCTATGTCCCAATTATAATTATTTAATTAAGTATCTTATTTTCATTTACAAGTACAGGTATTGCATAAAGCAGTAGGTGTTAATATCAAATCATAGTTTCTGTATATACTAAAACAATAAATTGAACTTTCAGTTTTCAAGACAATCAGAAGGCATTTGCAATGGCATGAAATTATCTTAAATAAATCAAAACTTATAGAATTTTAATTAAATTTCTTATGACTGCTGTATATATATATTGTAAAGTCTTTGTAAATCCGCACTTAAAATGTAAATTTTAATATTGGCGGTAGACTATCACACAGCTTTAGCCAATGATTTCACTTTATTCTATTACTATAGATGCATTTCGGTCCTTTTCTAAAAAATTTACATTTTAAGTGCGGATTTACAAAGACTTTACAATATACAAAACTTATAGATAAATTACATCAAAATTAAACAAGCTAAATTTTAAATTCTTGGTAAAACATTTCTGAAGCTTTATACTTTGAGCCTTACATCCGTTTTAAATGGAAAAACTATTGAATAGAATGATGAATTTCAAATAAAAACCTCTTTCTTTTTGTTAATTGTTAACTTAAATTTTAACTCTTATAGTTCAGCTGTAAGTTTGTTTTCATTTATTTAATCTAAAATGTCCTTTGAATTGAATGATGTAAATGTCATGAGCATTGGAATTTCCCATAAATTATTATTTTATTACTATGTAAATATAGAGTGCATCTACATCTCTTCTTTCTGCAGAACTAGAAGAAAACACAAGATATTAAATAAAATCTAACAGTCTTGAGTGAGGTTCTGTGGCACCAAATTCATTCTACAGAATAGATTCTTTGCTCGTTTGAATACTTATGAGAAATTACTAATTCATCATAACACAATATTAATTTATATTTATATATAGTTATTACTAATTTGTAAAAATTAGTACCAGTATATAAATAGTAAAGTGCTTTAATGGAGTTCAAGTACTTCACTGTTTATTTTCTCTATACAGTGGAGTTTTGCTTGCTTTCAGTACCATTAATTATATATAATGTCAACAGTGATGCAATTACAGCCTAGACTAGGGTTTCCAAACCTTTTTCACTCGTTGGCTCCTTCCCAAAATTAGATTTAGTTTGCTAACCCCTTTGTATGCTGATACAAGATAAGAATAAATTGTAAATAGGATAAGATAAAAAAACAAAATTGTTTAAATTTAATAAAATTTAAAGATATATATCAGTATAATACATTGTAAATAAATGATATTATTATTTTTAACAACATAATAATATAATAATAAATTCGTTCACTCTGACCTATAAACAATTCACAATAATTTATTGATTTCCAGATAAATCATTTGATCCTTACGTATGATGGTTTAACTGGGTCACTGGTTAAACCATCATACGTAAGGATCAAATGATCCTTACGTATGATGGGTCACTGGGTCACTGGTGACCAGGTTGGGACCCCCTGGCTTAGACTATTGCAGGTATTAATTGACGACTGTTATTAAATATTGATAACAGTTAAAAAATTAATCTTTGATCATTTCTACTTGTAGGGAAGACCTCATTCTTAAAATTAATTATTTTTCATAATATGGACTGTAAAATAATAAAGTTACTCAATCAAAATAATAATACATTGAAGGAAACAATAATTTTGTTTTTATATAATTTCTATGGATAAAATATACAAGCAGTTTAATAAATGCATAAAATTTAAAAGCATTCAATATTAAATATATGAATCTTTCTGATGATGGTTAGAACGGAAAGCATTCAAATAAGAAGGCAACAAAAATATTTTAAATGCTGTACATTCATATCTAAATATGAAATTAGTATTGTAAATATATGCAAATTCACATATTACATATAAAAGTATTTAATAAACATGACCTTCTAATTCAATTTGAAGCTAGAAATTATCCAGAAAAACTGGTAACATGTACTGTACAACTTTCTAATTCATACAAGTTTTCAACTAATCAAATGGGTAATTCCAAACTCCTCTTACGTGTTCATATTTTTCTTTTTTTAATATTTTAATATTATCTTTTAATTAAAATAAAATACAAGCCAGTCATATCGCTTATTTCTGACCAAGAATTTATTGAAAATTTTATAATTATTTCTATATTTAGCTTAGTATCATTCAACATTAGAAAAAAAAGGAAGGACAACTTTTATAATTTTATATTTAAAATACATAAAAAAATTTTTATTCTTAATAGTAATAAAAAAATAAATTTTTAAAACTTATTTTGATTAATTTTAAGATAAAATAGTTAAAAATTAACTTTATTTTGCTTATTCTTGTTGAACAAAAAAAAGAGCAGTTTATATTTATACACTATTCAAAACAATTACGAAATATTGTAAAGTAAGTTTTATCCTATAGAGACATATGATATACCCTTAATGTTTTAGGATCAATGCATAACTATACTGACTATCTAAATAAATTACTTTTTCTATAACAGATGTGCTACTCTGTTATAGCAATTGCAAGATATTACATGCTTCACTGCAGTTAATTTATCATAAGGTCATAATATAGAGTCTATTAAACTTATTTTTTTCTCATTATTTGTCTAATAATTAGTTTTGTATGAAAAAAACCAAAGTACCATGACGATATTATTTTTTCGTTTAATAGTTTTGAGCAACGTACGTGACTATTACAATTAAATATCAGTTTAAAAATGCAAATGGAAAAATATAACAAGTGTATCTGCAGGTTATATTTTTAAAAATGCTATAAAATACATTTGAATCTACCACTCTCTGATACTGAAAAGGGTGGTAGTGGCAATCATTACAAAGTTTCAATATCGTGAAGTATTTCGTTGAAAGAAAAAAGAAAAATTGAGAACTTTTTTCTGCAATATAATATTGTGTATGTATATTATACAATTTTTTTTATCATTGTAGACTTAATTCATAAATAATTGAAACATAATGCTTTCAAATATAAGTAATCTCTAAATAGCAACAAACTAGCCTTCCATCTATACAGGCTAAGTTATATTATTGCTTATTATCATTATTCATTGAGAGTACAATGAGATATCGGCTGCTTAATCAAGCTTCAGACAAAACACTAGGGTGATTTGACCTGCTGTGTGTCATTTCACCCTAATGTTTTAACAGAATCCTATTAGTGAGTTATGATTAAGAGGAATATATCCAGTTTTCTTTCCTGACAGTTTTCTCTGCATGCCCCCACAGATAGACCAGAAAATCCAAATGAGAGTCCAGGCTTGTTAATTAGATGAAACTATCTCTTGTGGAAGAAACCTCAGCAGACACAGCTTCAGTTGCAAAGGAATCAACAGCTCATGTGAGGTCACAGGATATTTCCCAAATTCTATCTACTCCTGAGTGTGGTAACAAGACAAAAAAACATGAAGAATTCCCAGTTTTAACAACAAACATGCATTGACGTATTAATGACAAAAGAAGTAAAGGTAACATGAAGCAAAATGCATGCAACAAAGAAAACGACACAAGCACTACAACACAACAAGCTTGCAGAAATTTAAAATAAAAAAGACAAAATCTTTCAAAATACTGATGAGAGTGATGCTGCTTACCTCTACTTTTAATAACTTTTACAGTCATTCTAAAACTGGAGACGCATGGCTTAAATGAAGAAATCACCAAGAGAAAAAGCAATTTTATATGCAATTTATGAGAAAAACAGTACAGATGTATTGCTTTACCCTAGCAACTAGAATAAAATGAAACAGTATCATTATTTTTGTAACACTTGTTACATAAGAAACAGTCTGAATTTTTCAGCTCTTCTTGTTATTATTATTACTTGCATTATTCAGTATATTATATCAATAAATCATTAAAGCATCTAAGAAAATATTTTTGTTTTTTACATTTTCCTTAGGGTGTGTCATTTTAGACAAGTCGTCCTACTTATATTTTAATAGTGAAAATTATTAAAATTTACGAATTAAAATTGTTTCTGTTTATAGATAACATCGTATTAAACTTTATTATATAACCTTATTACTTAAATTAATCTATATACAACCAAAATGAGAGAATAAAAAAGTACAATATTATTCTTTATGAATGAATATCAATAACTAAAATTTATCATCATCATCATTTTTAACATTTAAAAAAAATAATTTGGAATATATTCTACCAGTGTTATCAGCCAACTCTACCCACTCCTGTGGTTCTTGAGATTGAGCCAATTCACCCCATAGAGTAACTGAATGAAACCAGACATATCTGAGATAGAAAATCTACCACACGGCCCTGGATCTAAGTATGATGCAAGTCTTCGAAATGCTGCCTCTTATATGTTTTTTTGCCGCCCCTTATATAAATTATTAGTCTTATATAGGCTATAATTGCTATTATTTGGTGTATCTTACCAGGGCCGTGCGGTAGATTTTTCTAAGTATGATACAAGTCTTTGAAATTCTACCCCTTAAATGTTTTTTATGTCGCCCCCTCACAGTGCCGCCTGATGCGGCCGCATCTCTGCATCATAGCACAGCACGGCCCTGGATAGACCACTCATGAAAATTTCCAAAATTCAACTCAGATTAAAACCCAACAGAGTAGGAAAATGCCTAAATTCCTCTGGTCATCTTTTCTAGTGTTGAAACTAAGTATTTATAATACAAATGCTGTATCTATTATACAATGAGATTAAAACAAACACTAACTGAAACCAGCAACACAAAACAAATACAAATATTGACAAAATAAAAAACTTACTGATAGAAGAATTATTGCATTCAACGTATTACGCAAATAAAATGTTTCACAAGTAAGAAAAATCATCATTATTTATCAAAATTAAAAACTTTCAGATAGAAAAAAAATTAATTCATTCTTTGAACTCGCCTATTAACCTTAATTTCTTCTACAAAAATTATAAGAAAGTCTTAATTAAAATTAAAAAAAAAATTGATTTATGACTATATACGTAACAAATTAATTCCTTAATAGAAAGTAATAAACTATTTAAAATAACAGAATTAAAAAGCTAAATTTATGAAAATTTCCCACTCATAATTAACCTATTAACATTTACTTAAATGCTTCTATCCTCTGTCATTCTGACAACATTAATTTGAGGAATGATTATTTGTTAAATTCTTTTAATTTTATTTTATTTCACTATGAATAATGAATTTAAAAGGAGCAATGTATTATAAATATATAAAACATCCATTATAAAGATTACAACAGTATAGAAACCTGAACTCTGAAGAAACATAACCTTAAATCCATCCCCAAATTGGTAAAGAGAATGATTTTTTTAAAGATATCGTATTTTCAATTTTATTTTCAAGCTTTATTGAATGGCCTTCTTTTAAAGTAAGAATCGATTCAAACCTTAACACAATCCAAAATCTTGGTATGATGGGGTAAGACATTGAAACACATGGGAAAGCTGCCAAGGGATGTCTCTTGTGAGGACTTTATGAAAAACTGGCCCCTATTTAAGTGATAAATAATGTGAAAACTTCACGTAGCCAGCCCATCCATGCAAAGTTTTCCGGATTTTCTTCAAGTCGGTGAGACAAGAACCCACCCAGTGTTTATTGGTTCCATTCATTGGTAATCCAAAAATCACCATGAGTAAAACCAAAAATGCTCCTTAGTTCCACTCAAATTCGGATAGATAAATATTTATAAAATTTACATTAACAACAACAAGAATCGGTCAAAATAAGGCAATAATTTCATAGGAATTCTTCTAAACTTTGCAAGGAAATAATCCCAAAGCGATTTTCCCCATTTCTAGTAAACGTAATAAAATTTAACAGCCCATAACTACTAAATTAGAATACAAATTCCACTACAAAAATACTTCACAATGAAAGAAAGAATTCCATTTTTACGAGTGGCGCATCTAAACTTTCAAAAAAAAAAGATCAATAAAAAAAAAAAAAAAGATCAATAACGCGAAACGAGAACAACAACTTTTAGAATCGTCCACTTTGAAATACCAGTTTTTTCATGATTCATTTCGAAATAATAATAATAAAAAAATGAAGTAGCTCGACTGAATCAACACAGGAAGATATACAGACCGGACGTCCGGATTATTTTACTCTATTAGAATCGTTATTATTTTTATTTCCTATTGCATTGGCACGAACATGCCACGATAATTACCCATGCAAAGTCATTGCAATTAGCACGGAATATTTAGAAAATTTCGAAATATACCTTTTTTTTAAAACTAGTTCTACTCGTTTTATTAACTTTTTATTAATGTTTTCGGGCAAATCAAGCGTAACATTCTTCCTCAATTAGCTCCAAACTGATGCAAACATGATCCAAACTGTTAAAGTTAAGATGGTGGTATCTCGTTTTAACGATAAAATTCTTTTATAAATTCTTCAAAATATTCATTTTTGTAATGTTGTATGCTTAATTTAAAGGGTATATCATTCGTGAAAACTTAAGTAATTCGATTCGGGAGGGGAGAAGTTGGGAGGAATGCGTCACGAATGGATACACCACACGTAACACAGAAAGATTTCTTTGATGTGAAAAATAAAAAAAATAAGAAATCTCTCTCATTTGGGATTCTAGTTTCGTTATAACTTTAATCTGATTTTTGTTTACTACCAGAAAATTCGTTTATAGAATGTTTTCCAAGTCTTTCACAATCTCCAGTTCTTTGAGATGGTTCTCAGAAGTTCGACAGAGAAAAACAAGATGTTTGGAATTTGTAACCAAGTAAACATAATTTAATCGGAAGAAGTATTAAAAATAAATGCATCGACGAAGTTTTATTGGGTAATTTCTATTTAATTACACTAATTTTTAATCGTTCTTCTCGGTTTTTACGATGATTTGTAATGCGAACAGTTGCTCTTTGCAATCTATTCGATCATTTTCTTCTAAAATATGGCGATCGTAACCTATTTTAAATATTTATGTTCTCGTTAATTACATTAAATTAAATTATTCAAAATCTATTTAAAAAATCAAAATAATTGTCTACCTGTATTCAATAAACAATATTTGCAAATAAAAATGATTAATATGAATTTAAATGGCAATAAAAATACGTTCGGGAGTGAGTGATAAATGTGGGCCTCAAAGGCCTTTCCTGTCATAAAAATATACTAAACACCAATAAAAAAATAAAAAAAAGCCATATACCTAAAAAATAACGTTAATTTACACCAGTTTATTATCCTTTTTTATATTAAATTGTAGAGTCCTTATGTGTTCGAAATGCGGGCCAGACGTATCTGTTGACTGTATTAACTTATAAAATACAAAATACTGAAAGTTTGTAAATTATATTTCATACAAAATTACTCATAACAACGTTTACAACGATAATATTATTACAATTATATCCGTAAACATATTTAATTTCAATTACTATTTTGAAGATTATCATCAACTTGCGCCTTATCAACACGCGAAAGAAGGAAGAGGTCTTCAGTTTATTTTTATTTTAGCACGAAAAAAACCCACGAAAGTATAAAATCAAAACCAAAATATAACGTTTATAAATGGATTTATGGTTCCAAATATCCCCTTTTCGCTTCAACTAACGCAAAAAACTCCGTTCAGGAGAGCCATTATTAGAAAAATATCACACATGAAATTCGATTGGAAACCAATTCATTTCAGTTGAATAATTCATGCAACAAAGTGCAATAAACAATAAATAATAAATCGAGGATAAAATAAATAAAATACATACGGATACATAAAAATTAAATGAAGAGTAAGAGCTAATACATCACCCATGACGTTCCACACACTTGGCTTCACGTTGAATAAATCTAAGCATAAATATTATGGATATACACGAACAGAAAACATATAATTTTATTATTTTCTACATTAATAAAGTTGTTAGATAAAATATAAATGAAATTTATTAATTTTCTTCCGTGTAAATTATTATAATTTTTAATTATCTAACTGCTTCTCGAGGATACAGATCCCTCTGGCAAACTAAGAATTCGAGCTGAAATTTTCTATTATTTTCGTCTGTAAGGTTGTCGGTCGGTAAGTTTCTTGTAAACTGAAGTTAGAGGGCGGTTATGATATAGAAGAAGTCGGTAATATTATATTATCCAATTAAAATTTATAAACTATCGCTCCGGCATTGTCGTCGTCTTATTGTTATTGTTTAATTTAAAAGGTACAAATCAAAATTCGAAGTACTAATAAGTCACTAACAATCTGATGATACTGTAATTGAAAATCAACACATCTGGCATCAAACTTTTTATTCGAATATTATAGATTTTTGCCTCTATGGCCTATCAGTGACGTAGTGGATAAAACCACTGAACACTGGTAGTCGCGATCGCGGGTTCGCACCTTAATCTTCTAAGCATACATAATTATAAAAAAAAACGAGTTTATATCCAATATAGTTTGGTTTCATTGGTGTACGGCAACGAGACGCGTGGGCAATCTGACGAAGGAGGGAGCCTCTTAAGGGGTCTTTTATGGGAAAGT
Organism: Centruroides sculpturatus; assembly: GCF_000671375.1. Taxonomy (NCBI): domain Eukaryota; kingdom Metazoa; phylum Arthropoda; class Arachnida; order Scorpiones; family Buthidae; genus Centruroides; species Centruroides sculpturatus. The sequence goes on along the minus strand of NW_019386504.1, from coordinate 6,720 downwards.
GGTCACCATTTAGATGTTACCAACGTAAAGAAAACCTGGAAAACTCCACGACAAACTACCAGTGTTGTGTGATTTTATCCACTCCGCCACTGGAGATCACATATACTAGATATAGATCGATTTGATGTTTGAGAACAAAAAAAAACATATAATATTAAATTTAATCCTTATAATATATTAATATTAGATGAATAATTTGAAGAAGAAACTATGGATTATAATTGTCATCGGATAGTGCTGTTTGCAACGTGGTGCTTCAAATACTTAGTACTTTTCTACAAACAGAGCTCTATTTTTTATATAAAGATTAGAAACTATCCAAATTTACGCACAGAAACGAATGGAAAAATGGCAGAATTATCTTGCAATGTGTATAAGAATAAATCCTTGAACAATCTATAAATTTCTGTAGAACGTATTCTCACTCTCGATTACAAATTTCTTAGCCAATAGAGATTCGTGATATATATACACACACAATTTCATTCTATTAGGTAGGTAGGTATTTGGGCAGATGTACTTTTTCATACAAGAATAGGCTGGAAAAGGGCAGTACTAGACACGAACAATAGAATACAAAATGTTCGCATGCGGTGCCCTTTTCTAAGGTTACTTTTGAATGAATAGGTTCTAGAATGAATAGATTTTCTATGAAAAGGTAAAGAAATTTCGACTTCCCGTCGAACCAAAGGTGGTCCGGCATCACGTGATCGTCACCACGTGGGTGTCTACTCGAAAAATATGTCGTTAGTGGCGAGCAAATGAAGCGAGATTAAGTCTCGATTCTTTTGTGATCGCATTGACTATGAGGTCAGACATTTAAATTACATTCCCCGTTACGTGTCATTGAATTCGACTTTTTTCAGAGGACAAAAAATATAGAGTAAATGGAGAGCGCATTGACTTTGCCGGGTATCGTTTCTATTTCATTTTTTATACACAAATACATCTAAAACCATATATTTTTATATTATAATTGTATTTTTCTGTGTAGATAATTAGACACTAATGATTGGAGGGCCATCTCCGTAGACTATCGAGTAATTTACTGGAAGCGTTTTGGATGATCGAACGAGAATAGCCATGCATTCTCTTAAAAATCTTTCCTGTATCCAAGGATATGGATATGCCACTGAACACTGGTCGTGGGTTCGTTCCTGGTCACGTGGAGTTTTCCGAGTTTTCTTCACCGTTTCTAACACCTGAATAAGGGGCAAGTTTCCCATAAAAGTCCTCCCGACAGGCAGATCGATCACGTGTCGCGTTACCGTAACCAAATAAATCAAACCAAACCCAAAAATATGGTCTTATTTTTAAAATTACATATAATATTCGGGAGTTAAATTATTTTAAAATGGCACGAGAGATATACGATGGTCAAAGTAATATAGAAAAATTAAGAAGTATTCTGGTAATAAATGAATTCCAAGGCTTTATAAATCTCAAGGATTTTCATTGTTTCTAGTTCTGCACTGTTAACAACACGCATTAACAGTGGTTTGTTTGTTCTAGATAACTCTTCCTTTCGATCTTATTACATATAAATTTACTGTATAAATTACAGAAAAATAAAGTTTATACACCTTCTAATGCTGTAATGCTGTAGTGATTATAACAATAGGAATTCATTACATTTCCTCCAATCTTAGACAAAATCCATCAGAGAAATGGTACGTACGAACAATCATTTTCACTAATTATATGTAAATCTATTCGATAATTTTAAAATTGGTGTGTATTTATGTATATAAAATACATACTGTTTTCGAACTGTTGGTTGCATTTGAGTTTTATAAAAATCTTGAATTGATGGAATAAGGAAATGCAAAATGCAACACTGCCAAGAGGTAGTGTCTCTCGGGAGGATTTCTACGAGAAACTGTCCCCTATTTAGGTATTAGACACGTGAAGAACATCCGAAAAGCTCCAGGTGACCATCTATTGGTGGGATGAGAACCCACCACCAACTACCAGTATTTAGTGGTTTTATCCACTCTGCCACTGGTAGAGCCTAGGATAAACATACTGTCACGGTAGTGAAATTCCAGCAACGAGTTTCATAACTTTCCAGGCAAATGGATTTAAAATTGTGTGTAACGCCATCTGTTAAGATATTTTAATTTAAAAACTTTTATATTATTAATTATCATAAAATGGCAAAAGGCTTAATTTTGAGGGTAGAGACAAGTTTTATAAGAAAAACACAACTAAATGCTAATAACGAGTAAAGTCTTCATTAAGTCCGGCCTCACTGGTTACGACACGTGACTCCCCTCTATCTCCCCATCCCCTAGACCTTCAACCATCAAAATTTAACAGCGTCAATCCCCCTAATACGTGAACCACCCTGCAAAATTTCAGAAAGTTTCGACAAAAGGCACGAGAGTTATTAAGCTTCAAAATGGTTGAACAAAATTGTGTCCTCCCACACACACACACCATCCAAATATACAGAAAACCCCCAATTTGTTTACCATACATATCCAATTTTTTTAAAACATACAAATAAACTGAGTTATTTTTGGGTGTAACCTCTAGCACGCGGTCATTTCTCTCTGTCGAGGTACTAATTAAAATTAACTAATAATGGTGAGTAATAAATAGTAGTTTGTTTGTTCTGCACAATGGATAGATGGATAAACAGATAGCACTCGAGTTTATTTGTTTACATGCAATTCGCTTCCGGATAGAACGTATAGGCTATACACTACTGTATCTTTATGCTCTAATAAATGCCACTAATTTTTTTTTTTCTATTTTTAAATGCGAATATTCAAAATGGTATTTTATTTGCTCAACTGTTACTTCAAAAATTCCACATAAATACATAATATTTAACCAGAAAAATTCACTTCCATTCCGTGAGTTCATTCCCATTTCAAACACGTATCATCTGAAGTTCATTACTACCGTAATTTAGGTTTGGTTTGCGACAGGTGGGCGATCCGCCGAGGGGGATACCCCGGGAGGTCTTTCTATGGAGAACTGGCCCCTATTTGGGTGTTACAAACGTGAAGAAAACCCGGAAAATTCCACCGAACCAGCGACCAACTACCAGTGTTCGGTGATTTTATCCACTGGCCACTGGTGGGCACTGTAAATTACGTGAATTCCTTTTAGGAAACGAATAAATCGTTGAAAAAATATGGAAAACTAATAAATTCCAGATGAGAAAACTTCAATAAAAAAATTCTAATGTTGAGACTACTTTGTAAAGAATTTGAAACGTAAAGCATGTTAAAACAGGATTCCATGCAAAGAAAGGCATGTAAAATGAAGGAAATGCTGTTAAGGATTAGGATTAGAATTAAAAGGATAAAACAACACTATGGGCGATCTGCCAAGGGTTATACCTCCCAATAGGATTTGTTATGGGCCACTATTTAGGTGTTAGACACAATCTATAAGCCTCAAATTTACGAATTTTTCTCAATGTTTCTAAAGTGCTTCAGATAAATTCAGTAAAAATGATTAAATATAAACCCGAAAACACCACACGGCTAGCCCGTTGACAAAGTGAGAACCCACGATACAAATTACCAGCGTTGTGGTTCCATCCACTCAGCCAAAGGTAGACGAAGAGCCGTTAATAATTTCCATTTCCGATTTTCAGAATGCGCTAAAAATTATCAATAATAAAAAGGAAACTTGAAAATTTCACGCTAAAATCGTTTACGCTCGTCAATACAGACACACAGACATTACTCCTAATTCTGAGATATTTGCGTGTTGCCGACTGCGACATAATTTGAAAATTAGAGGCCACGTCTGCGTGTATTAGCAATAAATCCGTGTCACGTCTGCTCCTATTCTTAGATGTAGAAAAGCTGCTTCAAATATTACTGCAGGCATCTTTATTTTTTCAATTGTGTAAATGACGTCCTACCGCTTGTTGTGTAAAGAATACAATACGTAAAGATGACTAAGCGTCATACATTTGCGCTTGCAAAACAATGCTGTAGTAAGCAAGAAGTTTGCACGATGACTTCCAGCAATAAAATGAATTTATATCTTACACTCGGACACCATTCATTAGGGGATTTTAGCCGAAAAAAAATAATTGATTTTTCATTATTTTTAAACTAAAACTTGAGAGAATTGACTATTAATTTCTTACCGTATAAGCTTAATAATTGTTGTTTTTAACTATAAAATTTATACTCGTTTACTAAAAATATTTCATGGATCGATGAACAATTGCACAAGATATCAACAATAAATTTTAATCTTTCATTTTTTTTAATAAATTCTAACGATAAATATTTACCTTTCCTTTAAGAGATGTATACTTGTTGCTTGTCTCCTCTCTCACTCGTCTTAAAAATCTATAAAAATTCTATTTAAAATGGATTTTTTTTTGTTTAAATTTCCATTTTACACGCTAATTTAATTTTCTAATATATTCGCGTGTAAATGAAGCTAAGTTATTCGCGTGTGTTTAGGAATTTCAATGAATTTTATATTATTTTTTTTTATCAATTAATCGAAAGATTAATTCAATTTCGATCTCTAATTTCACTAACAATTTAATAAAATACCCCGTAACTGATGGCACCAGAGGCTGAGACGAAGCTCAGAATCACTCCAAAAATAAAAAAATATACGAATAAAATCAATAAAACTAATAAAAAAATAGTATTTTTTATATTTATCACAATATAATTTAACATAAATTAATTTTTTTTTAATATAAAAGACTAAAGTTTTGGGCTTCTCCGTTCGAACCCTCTTGAAGGTACCAAGAGCCAGATTTTATTGTATATTGTTAATTTTTGTTAATAAATAAAAAAAAAATAAGGATAAAATCTAAATTAAAATTAGAAAGTTTAGAATAATTTCCTCATCAGCAGCACTCTTCGTAAAGATCAGCAAAGCTCACACAGTGCGGCATGGACGATAAATTTTGTTTACAACAATAAAATAGTTAAAAATTATTTAAAATTTTCCAAGAAATCTTACGCAAATTGACTAAAATTATTTTTAAAAATTTCTATCGATGTGCACATATTCGATAAGTTATCTATCAGATAGGCACGATGCAGACGTGAGACAGCTGTATTGACAATAAGATTCGCATTATCGAAACCACTCGCTACCATAGCAATAATCAATTATATACTAGAAACAACAAAAACACATTTTATTCTATTACTTCCATTTAAAAATTCTATTTTAAAAATAATAAACAAACAACGTGGTCGTCAGCCTGTGTATACCAATTATCCTCCAATCTATAAGCCTCAAATTTACGAATTTTTCTCACTGTTTCTAAAGGTGCTTCAGATAAATTCAATAAAAATTATTAAATTTACCAATGTCTATCGTAAATATGCTTAGAATTGTTTGATATATTCGTAGCAATTCGAGTAATTAACAAAATTATGAGTCATAAGTCATATAAACTGTTTCTTCTACTGCAACGAAAACAAAATGGAGGGCACACACGTACACAAGCTGCAATTTGGATCTCGCGTTATGTCTACAATTTAAGGCCTCGTATTTTATTTACATGTATTATTATTTGGAGAGAGAAAGGGCCCGCTGTTTATTGTAAGTTAGAGCCACAACCCTAGAAGAGTTGATATTCTTATCGATGTCTTGCCATTGTTAGATAAAATAATAAGGCTATCGAGGTTTAATTTTGGATTCTGATAGGAGCCACTCGATAATTTCGTATTTCAATTTTTATTTCGTGTATAAATAAAAATTGAAATACGATTCGGTCGATAGCGGATAAACTAGCGCTGCCACTGGCGAATATCCGGAGTAAGAAAACAACAATTAAGCATTGTATTAAATGTAATTAGTGGAAATCTTTAAAACTGCCGAATCGCTTACCATTATTTTAAATTTTTTCTAAACATGAAACGAATCGAATGCTAAGACCTAAATAACAGGCATACATACGATTTTAGTAGTAGTTAATAAGAGTTCTATTAAGAAAATTTAATTGAAAAATGAATTTATATATATGTTTTAACGCATATTTATTAAATTCTTCTTCAGTTTTGATAAATTAATTGATGTTATTTTACAGCAGAATGAAAACTTTTATTACGCCGATTGCCTCGTCTACTGTATAAATAGAAAATTCATAATACAACCTTCAAGTTTCGAACACTTAAATATGGGCCGGTTCTCCCATAGAAAGTCTTCTACACCTTGCCAAAGAGTGGAGGACTTTCTATAGTGTGTTTGGGCATGGTTTATGGGCTATGGTGTGTTCTGGTAAGCTGTGTTTTAGGGGTATGGGTTCCTATACTTTCTGTGTTTCTTGGGCCCACCTGTGGCCGAATAGATAACATCAATTTTAAATTATACAATAAACACTACAATGCTTCTATTCAGTTATAAAACAATAGGAAACTAAGTGAATATGGTTCTATAATAATAATTTTACTCATGGTTGGTCATTTTTTTTCTGTAATGGATTTCATAACGTCTTCTTCAATGGAACTGCGTGATTTTATAGAAGATAAAAGAACTATATAATTATACTACGACATACGATTTTAATTTCGTAATACCTCCATTTTTTTCATTATGCAATATTCTACAAAGCATTATTATTATCAAGGTAGATATAAGGGTTTTTCGGAGTGGTCCGTTCAAATATGCTAGGCTAAGTCACCCGGCTGCGCCATTGTGGCATGGCTGAATCCACAATAAGCTTACAAAAAAAGGTCCCAAGGGTTATACCTCCCAATAGGATTTGTTATG